>NW_014011330.1:0-1435 GCF_000611645.1 Monoraphidium neglectum
CCCTCCCTTCAACCGCCGCCGCCGCCGGCCCCGCAGCTGGCACGAGGGCGGCGTCCCCACCGAGAAAAAGGAGGCCCTCCTCGGCCAGCGCGGCGCCGTGGTATGGTTCACCGGCCTCAGCGGCAGCGGCAAGAGCACCGTCGCGTGCACCCTCGAGCACGCGCTGCGCAACCTCGGCCGCGCGA
Source organism: Monoraphidium neglectum (assembly GCF_000611645.1). Taxonomy (NCBI): domain Eukaryota; kingdom Viridiplantae; phylum Chlorophyta; class Chlorophyceae; order Sphaeropleales; family Selenastraceae; genus Monoraphidium; species Monoraphidium neglectum. The sequence continues at coordinate 186 of NW_014011330.1, forward strand.
CGGCGCTGCTCGACGGCGACAACGTGCGGCACGGGCTGAACAGTAACCTGGGCTTCTCGTCCGAGGATAGGGAGGAGAACATCCGGCGAATCGGGGAGGTGGCCAAGCTCTTTGCAGACGCGGGAATCATCGCCCTCGTGTCGTTCATATCCCCCTATCGGTGAGCCGGACCGTGATTTGATCCCACCTGACGCGATCTGATGTGATCTCATGTGATCTCATGTTATGTTGTGTTATGTGATTTGCCTCAACGGGGCCCTCGGCCTCCTGCGCCCCCAGGGATTCTGGGCACCACGGCCCATGATTGGTCTATGCCGGCCTCCGGCGGCCTGCGGCCGGCGGGCGGCCGGCGCAGGGCCGCGCCGCTCAGCATATGTGATGAGCTCCGCCCCGTGCCCGCGAGACTCAAGCTTCCCCAGCCCCCACGCCTTGCGCGCTGTCCCGTCACGCCCGCCGCCGCCCCGCCCCGCCCCTCCCGCCCGCCCGCAGCCGCGACCGCGACCGAGCGCGCGCCCTGCTGCCGCCGGGGCGGTTTGTGGAGGTGTTCATGCGGGCGCCGCTGGAGGTGTGCGAGCAGCGCGACCCCAAGGGCCTCTACAAGAAGGCGCGCTCCGGCCAACTCAAGGGGTTCACCGGTGCGTCGTGCGCGCCGGGGCGTGCGGGGCGAGGCTGGGGCCCGCCGGGCGGGGCGGTCTGGGGCCCGGGCGATCTGGGGCCGGCGAGGAGGGGAGGGTGAGGGAGCTGGGTCCGAGGGCTAGCGCCCACAGCCCGATGCGCGCGGTCGCGCGCGCGCGCGCGCGCGCCCACACACATACACACACATGCACACACACGCACGCACACACACACACACACACACACACACACACGCACGCACACACACACACACGCACGCACGCACGCACGCACACACACACATATGGACACGCACAGCCTATCATCCCACACAAATCCACTCGCACAGCTCACGTTTTCACACACACAACACGACACTCACACACTCGCACTACGTACACAACATACACACGCGCAATGCACACACACACACACACACGTGCGCGCACACACACGCACGCACGCACGCACACACACACATATGCGCACACACAGCCTATCATCCCACACAAATCCACCTGCACAGCTCACGTTGTTTCACACACAACACGACACTCACACACTCGCACTACATACACAACACAACACACACACACACACACACACACACACACGCAATGCACACACACACACAC
>NW_014011330.1:1918-5068 GCF_000611645.1 Monoraphidium neglectum
ACACACATGCACACACACAGCCTATCATCCCACACAAATCCACTCGCACAGCTCACGTTTTCACACACACAATACAACACTCACACACTCGCACTACATACACAACACACACACACACACACACGCAATGCACACACACACACACGCACGCGCACACACACACACACACACGCACACAGGCATCGATGACCCCTACGAGGAGCCCACAGCCCCAGAGGTCATCCTGGACGCCCGCGATGCCTCGGGCGCGCCGCGGCCGCCGCAGGCGCTCGCTCTGGAGCTGTTGCAGTACTTGGGGGATGTGGGCCTGCTGCAGGGCCCTGACGCGCCCAGCCAACCTGCTTAATGGCGGCGGCCTGGGCGGCGTGGCGCCAGGGGCGCCGGGTTGGGCGCGCTTGCGGGGTCACGAGCGTGCCGCCGATGCTGCTGAGGACGCTAGAGCAGCCCTGTCGGGCCGGGGCGGCTGCGGCGCACGCGGGGTGGCGCGAGCTGCGGCAGTATCAGGGAGACGCGGGCCTGCTGCAGGGCCCCGCAGCGCCCCGTCGACCCAAGGTTTACTGCTGCCTGCCCGGGCGCGTGACTCTGGCCTGCCGCTTGGCCCCGCGGGGCCTCTGGACCAGTTCAGGGCCGGCGGCCCGGCCGCCGCGGCGCCCCGGGGGCGGCGGGGCCGGGCACGTGGCGCGGGGCCCCGCCGTCGCTGCTGCGGAGGGCGGGGGAGAGGGCCGCGCCGGGCGGAGGTGGCCGCGGCGCAGGGGAGGAGGCGTCGGTGGGCTGAGTCAACCGGCGGCCTTGCCGGGCTGTGCGCCGGCCCTGTTGCTGCGCCGCGCCCCTCCCTCCCCGCTGGCGCCTGCCTTGCAGCCCGGCTGCTGCTCTGCCTGCAATGTGCGGTTTGCGGCCTGTTGACCGACCTGTTGACCGACTTGTTGAAGGCTGTGCAAATGGCTGCGCGGCGACGCGGTCGAAAGAGAATCTGTTGAGCCATTGTCCTCCAGCGAGGCGCGCGAGGCAGAGGGCCGCAGGGGCGCACTGCGGACGGCTCGGAGCCTTGGCACCTCCACATATCTCAGCGTTACGCCTTGGCGTCGCTGCAAACCGCTCGTCATTCTGGCGGGGTTCCGCCGTCCTTAGTCATTCCTTGGTGTATGCAGATTTTTTGGAGGGACTGCGCGCGCGCGCTGTGCATCCAGTCAGCATATGCGTTGTGGGCTGGGTGCACAGTCATCCACACGTTTCATTGTGATGGCGGTGCCTATGACCAAGTTTTGGAGCTGCAATCCCCTTGTTTCTTCGGCATCGGCCGCGGCCCCAGCACTGAGCACATGGGGAGCCCTTACCCCCCCCCCCCCTCTCAGCGCACTCACACCCCGGGGCGGGGTTTACAGCGCCTGTGCTGCATGCCAGGCTCCCTGGAGCGATATAACAGAGCCGCTACGACTATTTAACCCTGCAGGCATCCTTCACCTCGCCAGCACCAGGGATGCCCTTGGCCCGAGACCCTCGCGGCCGCGAGTGACGTGCGTCCAGGTCAGCTCCCATGTAGCGCCCTGAATGCACCCATCTATGCACTACCCGCACATTGTATAGATAGAAAACTCCGTATTGACGCGAATCGTGCGTCCCCTGGCAGCACAGAGGTCCCGCAGGGCTGACTGCTGGGTGTATCCTGGCTTCACGCCTCAACTCTGGGTCACCCAACGCCATACCGTATCGGTGTCCGGCCGAGCCCCTCTAGCCCAGCCACGCCGTGCCAACAGTTCAGAGCATAAGAGCGATGCACGTCTGCTCGCGCCGGTAGGGGCACGCAAGCACCTCACCGGGAGCGAGTCGGGCGGTCGAACTTTTTTGAGCACGGTTAATCAAGGGGTGTGCTTGCGCCTGCCCGAGTCAAAGTAGGTTTTAAAAGGCGCGGCGCCTGCCTCGTGCAGTCGCAGCCCCGCATAGCTGTGAAACGCAATGCTCTCGACCACAGTGCCCGCAAAGCCCTGACCTCAGCCTTCATGAGCCTGACGCTCAAGCAGAACCACGTCTTGTGAAAAAATAGCATCAGCTGGTTTGTGACCCCGGTCCCAGGCGATCCACGCCTGTGGGCGATTCGCCGTCGTTGTGGCCCGCAGGCCGTGGGTCCATGGCGGATGCGATGGAATGTAAGGTTAGAGGCCGTTTCGTTGTGAGGGTGGAGCCGGCGGCGGTTGCTCCGGACGCGGGCAGCGATCTTTGCTCCGGCCGCAAGAGGCTCTCGACTCCCTCTGGATCGGCGGACGCCAAAAAGGTCAAGAGCACGGTGAGTATTTCGCTCGATGAGCCGCCCACCCGGGCTTCCGCGACGCTGCCATCCCTCTGGGACCGTGCACGGTCAATGCTGAAACGACATGCGGCTGCCCTGCCCTGTGAGTCCGCATGGGGCACGGCGAGCAGCCGGCGCATCGCTGCGGGAGCATCCTTGTACATCCCCATGCGGCGACTGTGGCCGCGTGGGCGCTGCACCGTGCGGGGGCAGCCCCTACCACGGAAACTCGCACCCTGCGAGAGGCATGACGCGACGCCCCCCTGCTTCCACGCATGCGCCTCCCCGCCGCGCGCTGGCGCGCCAGGCCTACACCCGGGGCCGGTTCCGCGTAAGCTGCCTCACCTGCTGCGTCGCACAGCCGCCCGGCGCAGCGCTTGCTCCAGGCATGGGCATGGGCATGCGCGATTTGTCGCCGCCGCCGTCGCAGCAGCAGCTGCAGCTGCAGCAGCAGCAGCAGCAACCCATGAAGCCGGCCCAGCCCCATGCGCATGGCGAGCGCGGGCAGGCCTCGGCGCCGCCGGCCGATGCGTCGCCGCGCCGCGGCGTGCCCGACCAGTCAGCGGCGCAGCCTGGGGCCTTCCCATGCGGCATGGAGTGCAGCGATGGCGGGAATGTGCATGCGAGTGTGCCCCCCTGCTGCCCTGCGTCCCCCGCCTGCCCGCGTGGGATCCTCCGCACCCGGAGCGCCGGTGGCGCCGGCGCCTTTGCCGCGCCCGCCGACGCCGGCCCTCGCCGACGCGTGCGCTTCAGCGACGCCGATGCCGCCGCCGGCTGCGGCGTCGCGCTTTCGCCGCCGCCGCCCCCGCGGTCGGCGGCGGCCGCCGTGCTTGCCGCGGCCACGGCGCGGCCCGTGGCTGGCGGGG
>NW_014011330.1:5848-10988 GCF_000611645.1 Monoraphidium neglectum
GGCCGCCGTGCTTGCCGCGGCCACGGCGCGGCCCGTGGCTGGCGGGGCGGTGCTGCTGCCATCCTCCCCGGACGCAGCGGCGGCAGGCGTGAAGCAGGTGATGCTGCCTTCTCCTTGGGCCACGCCCCTGTCCCCTGCGGACGCATCTGACGCAGACTCATGTGAGCCGTTTGCGCCGCTCGAGCTGCTGCCCTGGGCGCCGCCGCAAACCCCCGTCCGCAGCTACCAGCGCGGCAGGTTTGCGGTGCAGGAGGGCGTGCTGCCGGCGCAGCAGCAGCAGCAGCTGCTCGCGTGGCGCGGCTCGGCGCCCGCTGCGGTGGGCCGCGCGGCGTCCCCGCTAGCCGCGTGCGCGGCGGCGGGCCTGGTGCGCAGCGCCAGCGTGCCTGACGCCACCTCTTGCGCAATTCCCGTGCCAGCGCGCGTGCCTGTGCCGCGTGCCGACGTCGGCGGCGGCGGCTTTACATGGTCGAGCAGCAGCAGCTGCCCCCCGCTGCCGCTGCTGGGTGGCGAGAGCGAGCGTGTGCCGCTGATTTCGGCGGCCGATGCTGCGCCCCTGCCGCCGCTTTCGGCCAATGACCTCGCGCGCTGCGAGGGCAGCGACGGGAGCGGCGGCAGCATCAGCAGCGACAGCACGTGCGGCGGCGACGGCAGTCCGCCGCCGCCGCGCGGCCGCGCGCGGGCGTGCGGCTCGGGTGCTGCATGTGCGCTGCCGGGCGTAGCGTGCCGCACGTCCAAGGCGGCCTTGGCCGCGGCTGCAGCGCCGCCGCAGGCGGTCGCTTTTTTCCGGCGGGGGCGTTTTTTTGTCAACGTGTCGTCCTCGCCGTCGGCGCCGCCGGCGCTCCTGGGGCGGTGACGGCCTGAAAAGCAGGCGTCGCACGCGGGGCATGAAGCGGGTACCCGGCCCTGCCCGCCGCGCGGCGGCCGCCCTGCTCGGCGTCCGGGTGGCGTGGTCGACACGCAGCTGACGATGCCGTTTCGGCGGCTGGTGTCCGCTGTCGTCGCTTCGCTGCGCGGGCAGATGTGGCGCATCCATTGTCGCCCTCCCTGCCCCCCGGTCGCCTTCCTTGGCGGGCCCAGCATGGTCACAAGTGATATGACGAGAAGGATGACACTGCGGGCGACGGCGGCCACTCATGTGCGAGGCCCATTTCTGGACCCACGCTCTTGGTGCACACACGCACGCGCAAGTGCGCCAACGCGCGCACGGCAGACCTGCAGGTCTGCTTTTTCGACCTTTTCGATGGCGCAGCCGCCTGCTGGCCACCTTAGCGGCGGTGGCGATGGCGGCGCGGCGGGCGCGCAGTCCGCGAGCGCGCTGGCCCCCTTGCGGCGCGCCTTATCGGGCGCATCTTAAATGTACCATTCTTCTAACTGCATTCATCTCACCCCACTCCGACCCTCCGGCCTCCGCAATTCTTTTCCTCTCGCGCCGCATCCATGCGCGCGTCTGCGCCTGGCGCGGCCCCGCGCTCGCCACGCTCGGCCCATGTCGCATGTGCTTGGCGCACGGCGCAGCCGGGCCTGAAGCCGCCGGGACGCGCCGCGCCCCCAGTGCGCACGCACCCAGCCGCCGGTGGCGGCCTGGCGGCGGCGCCCGGCTGCGCCGAGGTGTCTCTGGACCACCCCTTTCCTCGCCTCCCACCACCCCACCCCTTCCCTGGCTTGGCTCGATGCTATAATACCCCATTCCGCAGCGGCGCTAACACTGATGATACGCAGCATGTTTGCAGGCCCGCCCCCTGCCCGGCGGCGCTCCTGCGGCGCGCCCGGCGGCCCAGCCGCGCGCGGCCGCCGGGCGCGCGCGGGCCCTGCCCCTTCGAAACGCCGGCCTGCCGCCCGCCCCGGCGTGGCGCCGCACCTGTGGTGCGTCCAGCGGCAGGGCGGGCCTGGCAGGGGCCCGAGGCGGCGCCAGTTTTGCAATTCAGGGAAGCCCTGGCTCCCAGTGTCGTGGTCCCCACGGCCCGCCATTGCCCCTGCCGTGTGCTCTTTCTTATCCGCACCCGCTCTTATTCGTCCTCAGATACATGCATACGCCATCTACGCGCCGCAACCCCGCGGCCGCTTTGGGCCCGGGGCGGCGGCGCGTGAACGCAAAGAGTCATTTTGTGCTTTGACCCTTGTCGCGCACGCGTGCCTGTGGCAGCGGCCCGGGCGCCATTCCGGGCCAGGGCCGTCTGCCCCTTGGTGCTGCGTCTCGCCCCAGCGTTGCGCGTGCGGGCGTGTGCATGTGTTGAGCGCGCGCATGCGCGCGCGCCTGCTGCATGACTGAGAGTTCAGGGAGTCACGGGTGCCAGTATGGCGTAGTTCAGTGTTCAGTTTTCAGTTTTCAGTTCCCAAAGAGTCGCAAATGCAAGCTGCATTCTTCAGCCTCTGCGGCCCCAAACCCCCGCCTCAACGCAACCATTGCCCCAGCTGCCACGCGCGCGCGCGCGCGCGTGATGGCTCAATGGGGGGCCAGACGGGCCATGTGTGCAGCACGCATGCATGCTGCATGCACGCCGCGCCCCGCGCCGCGCCGCTGGTGGCACCCGGGTGTGCCCCTTTGGCGGCCGCGGGCAACGCATTCCTTTTCAAAGCATTGCTGGTGTGCAGTCCTATTTGTTGTCGCCCGTAGTGCAGCGTCGGTGGCTCGTCAGTACAGTAAAAGCTTGCCTTTTCTCTCGCGTGGCATCCATGGCTCTAGGGGTAGGTGGGCGCGTCCTGCCAACCGCAGGCTGGTGACATTTTAAACTGACAGTGACAATTGCAAGGGCGACAATCTCTCCAGCGGCTGCCCAGCGAACTTGGGGGCGGCAGCAACAAGGTGTGACAGGGCTCAGTGGCCGGTCACCGCTTGGCAAGTGCAGGGGGTTGGCTGGCCGGCCCAGCTGAAGGGGGGGGGGCTCAGGGGCGGCGGGCCGCTGGGGCGAGCTGCTGTTGTCTTGGGCGGTCCGAGCGGTGTGCATGATACACAAGCTTTGCAAGCAGGCACTGCGTTTGCCTCGTCCGTTGAGTGCGTTCACTTCCTACTCTTATACAGTAGTAAAACGCTTCTGCAACAGTCTGCAGGTGCCAGGGCCGTGATCTTCGCTAAGCATGTGGTGCGTGCGACGCAATGGGCATGCATCAAAGTCGCTGGTAGCGCTTGAAAGGGTTCAGCAGCTCCCAGCAGTGGGGCACCCTGAACGCATCTGGGTGGTTTCAAAGCCACCCACGGAAGGCCCTGCCCAGGAGACCGGGGTTCCAAAATGCTCGCTGGGATCATTCAATGACGCGCCCTGCAGCGAGGCAGCACGCCCCGCGGCAGCAGCGGCGACGCGGATCGGCGCCCCAGCGCGCACACCCGGCACACCCAGCACGGCGCACCCCGCCGCCCGCCCGCCCTCCGTGCACTGCCCCCGCCCAACCCAGGGAGTTCTGGCGGGGCAAGCTTGGGAAGTCGCGCCGCGGGGAGCCGCGGGCAACGGTGGCGTCGTCCGCGGCCGGCACGGAGCGTAGGAACCTGCAGGTCGTGAATTTCAAGGTGGGTGTCGCAGCTTCGCCCCAGGTTCTCGCCGGATTCCGCCCGCCTCTTCTCACGCCCTGGCTGGTTGTCAACATAGCAGCGCTCGCTCGCTTTTGGCCTAGGAAAGACGTCAGGGCTTGAGGCAGCGAGCGTTGGCAATCCGAGGGGTGGATGGCGGGTGTGCTTGGCCGAGCTGGCGGCTCTCTGCCTTCCGCCCCCGCCGCCCCGCGCCGCTGCCCCATGGGCGGGCGGCTCTGGGCCAGCGGGGATTGCTGGGACACTGCAGGCACTCCTGTAGGGAGATGCGCTGGCGACGCCAGGGGTGATTTCTCTCGGCTCGGCTCGGCTCGGCTTGCAGGCCAAGCGCAAAACAGGGGGCCTCGTGATCGGCGTCGCCCCGCCGCCGCGGCGGCGGCGCCCGCCAACGGAGCTCCCGGCCGCAAGAGAGCGGGGACCGGCTGCCAAACGCGGCCGCCGCCGCGGGCACTGAGTCGGCCCCGCGCGGCGGGGGGCCGGCGCGGTTTGAAGGCCTGCCCCAACGAAGGGGCGCGTCCAATTCCCTGTTAACAAAAATGCGGGGCGCTCGGCGCCGAATCGCCCCTCGGACCCTCCCGGCATCCTGCCTCTGCGGTCAAACCGGGTCAACTCTCTCTGCAATTCACACCCTTCACCCCCGTGGGGAGCTGCAATCCCAGTGATTAACAATCCGCAGCTGACACTGGGATTCCAGCCACCCCTCTCTTCAACGTGAAAGCCACCAAGCCCCTCCATCTCCCATCCATCCCATTTCAAATAAGCTGGAATGCAGTGTACGGTATTTTATGCCCCACAAATGTGGTGTGTCCTATCAAGCAATCAATGCAGTGTGGTTCGATCAAGCAATAAGAGCCCCACACACCCCTCCCATGCACCCACCAGCGGCAATCCGCCGCCACCCCTCTGGACCCTGCCCCTCCCGCTCACACGCGCCCCTCTCCACCCTCACACCCGCCCCACGTCACCCGATTTGGCCGTCATCAGGACCTGAACCTGTCAGTCGATGACGAGCTGGAATCCGAAGAGTCAGGGGAGCCGGGGCCGGGCGACGAGGACCCGACCAACAAGAGCAACATCATTCACAGGGCGGGCAGCCTGGGCCGTGCGGTGGTGCAGGTGGGACGCCTGGGTGTTGAGGGGTGAGGGTTGAGGGCTTTTGGGAGTGTCAAGGGTTTTTGGTTTTGTTTCGATGCCTTTGCTGCCCCCAGGCCGACCCCGGTGGGTCGTTCTAGGCGGAGCCGCGTCTGGGGATGGGGGGTGGTCGGATTTTTCGTGCGCGTCGGGCGAGGGCGCGTGGGGCGGGGAGCGGCAGGGGCGGGCGCTGGGGGTGGAGGAGCGCGGCGGGCCTGTCCCCCTGCCGGCGGCACGGATGCCCTACGGACGCGCCGGCGCGGCCCCTGCCACTCCGGCCGATACGCCCCCTCGTTTTGGGGCGAATGAGAACCTCAAATCTAGGTGGCGAGACGCTCCTGCGTTTCGGCACCAACACGGCCGCATGCTCGCACCACTAACGCACCACCCACGCCGCAGCCCCACCGCCTGGTGTGCGCCCCCTACCCCCTTCCCGCAAACCCACCCACACCCACCAACCCACCCCTATCCTTCCTACCCCACCCCCCA
>NW_014011329.1:0-5638 GCF_000611645.1 Monoraphidium neglectum
GGGCGGCGGCGGCGGCGGCGAGGGCGGCAGGGCGGAGCCGCTCGGCGGCGGCGCGTGGGGACACCAGGTGGGGCTTTCACGAGGAGCACATACGCACGCACGGGCAGAAGGGTCTAAAGGATCCCTGTTCAACCTTTGCTCTGCCGGAAATGGGGCCGCTGTGCACCCCGCCGCCCCCGCGGCCGCGCCTGGCTTTCAGCATATCCTATGGCATCACTCAATTGCACCCCTGCCCTGTCGAATGCAAACATCTGGATCTTTTTAGGTGGGCCTAGTGGCCAGGGACCCCCTGGACGCAAATAATTTGCTGCTCAGGTGATGAAATGGGCAAATGCTGATGGCAGCCTGGCTGGGGGACCCAGAAGCGACAGGAAGGTGGCATGCATGGTGCAGCAGCTGCACGGCAGCTGCATCGGCCTGAGTGCGCGCACACCCATAGTGCACTGCAAACCGAGGCTGCGCCATGCAAGGCGAGCTGCCGCCTGCTGCTCATGCCTGTGCCCTGCGCCCCGGCCGGCGCCGGCTGGCCGATTCGCTTGTCGACGCGTCTGCGCCGCCGCCGCCGCCGTCGCAAAACGCAGGGGCAGCAAGCTGCGCAAGACGGACTGGGTGATCGGCGCGGTGGTGTTCACGGGGCCGGACACCAAGGTCGTGAGGAACATGCTGCCCGCGCCGCGCAAGGTGCGGCGGAGGCTTCGGCTGCCTGTGATGGGCCTGGGGCCACGTCAGGCACGACCCCTCAGGGGCCGGCTAGGGGTGGCGCCTCAGATTAAGCTGCTCCGAAGTGGCGGCGGCCTCGTTACAGCCAAAGCTCCAGGTCTGGGTCACCCCGGCCGCAAAAGCACAGCGCTGTCTTGTAATCCTGTATTGTTTCAAGATGACCTGCCTGCAAACCGCCCAAACCCCCAGGTGACCCGGCTGGAGCGCTCCATGAATGGCGTGGTGGTGGCCACCCTCGCGACACTGGGGGCCCTGGCCTTCATCATGGCCGTCGCAAACCAGGTGCGCACCACTGGGTTGTGTATGTAGACGACTTGTGTGGAGGGGATCACTTGTAGCCAACGTAAGTGTAAGAGGGGCACCGCTCTGTGTTCCAGCTGTGCAGTAGGGCATCCAACCAATGGAGATGCAGCAGTCACTGAGTAGCATCAAATCGAGCCCTGCCGGGGCCCCTCAGCCACCATCCCCCTTGTTGCATCCGCCTTGCCGCCGGCCGCCGGCCCGCCCGCCCCAGGCGTGGGAGGCGAGGCACAACCCGGGGCGCGACTGGTACCTTCAGCACGAAAACAGCTGGCCCGAGCTGTCCCCAGGGATTGCCGGCTTCCTCGTGCAGGTGGGGCTGAGCAGGCAGGCATGCCGGGTGACAGCTCGAGGGCCCTGCACTTGATCCATCTTTAGGGGCCATCTCTCTGACATACGAGCCCGCCACCGCCAAACCAGGTCAATTGAGCAATGAGGCCGCCAGCCAGCCCCGCCTCGATGCGCCCCACCAGCTGTTCCAGATGCCCTTGGGGCGCTCGTGCTTGCAATCGTGACCGATCGGCTTCCTGCCGCTCACACCCATGATCGTTATTCGTTCCTGGCCCTCCGTCTTCCGGCAGATGGTGCGTTTCCTGATCCTGATGGCCCAGGCGGTGCCCATTAGCCTCTATGTGACGCTGGAGACAGTGAAGGTCGCGCAGTGCAAGGTGGGGCGGTTTTAGGGGGCTCGCCGTGCAGTGCAAGGAGAGGGGGGGGGATGGCCGCGCAGTGCAAGGTGGCTCGGGGCCAAGAGGGCCGGCCATCACTGTCTGGGACACGCGCGCAGCTCTGGTAGCGCCTGCAGTGCGGCCGGGCGCGCCGCGTGGCGGCGCAGGGGCGCCTGGCATGCTGTTTATTGAGCGCCGCTTGGTCAGACGTTGTGGATGCGCCGGGGGCGAGGGAGCATACCAGCAACGGGGCCGCCCAGCTGCCGTGTCATCAACGCCGTCGCAAGGTGTAAATAGGGCTTCCCGCACAGCTGCACACAGCGATCTGCCAGCTTGTTCCTGATGCACGACGGCACCACGCCCGCGCCCCTCCAGCTGCTGTATGACCGGGACCGTGCCATGTACTGGGCGGCGGAGGACGTGCCCTTCACCAGCCGCACCACCACGCTTAACGAGGAGCTGGGGCAGGTGCGCGGCGCCGGCTGGGGGGGCAGACCCCATGGGCCCCTCCTCCATTGCAGGGTTGAGCGGAGCAAACTCACCAGTCTATCGCGGCTTGGTTCTTGGGGCAGCGGCGGATGCAGCCGTGCAGTTGCATGCCCCCTTGGACATGAACCCAACACCTTGCAACCTTGACAACATGCTGGTCGCGCCTCACGATTTTGCAGCCGTTCGCCCCATCAACTTGTACATGCCACTTCTGCAACCATGCGAATGATTCGAATCTGTCGACAGGTGGAGTACGTGCTCTCAGACAAGACGGGCACCCTCACCCAGAACGTGATGGGCTTCGTCCTCGCCTCCATAGCCGGCACACTGTACGGCCACACGCCCGCCACCGCGGCCGCCACCGGATTCGCAGCGGCGGGCGTCACGAACGGGGCGCGGGCCGGGGGGACCGCGAGGGCGGGGGCGCCGGCGCGGGTGGGGGGCGCGGCGGAGTACATGGCGGCGCAGGGCAGCATCGCCGACGTGCCCAACAACACGCCGCACACGGTAAGGCCGCGAATCCTCCGATGCACGTACGCTCGTTGCAATACGCTTGTGCGGGTGGTTTGTGCGCCCTGGGCGCAGCTGTGATGCTGGGTGCACGCGGATCGTCTGGTGTTGGCGCTCCGCATGACGTAACACCTGGGTTACAGGTCATCTGCCTCAAGCCCTTGCGGACCACATGGTCCCGCGCTTCACCTGATTGAGCCCCTGGTATGACGTCACCTGTCGCCGCCGCAGGTGTCTCTGGACACACGGCTGCGGGCGGCGGTCGCAGCTGAGGCCGCCCGCCGCAAGGCCGCGCCCGACGGCGCCGCGGCGGCGGCATTCGCGGGGGCAGCTGGCGGTGGCGGCGGCGGCGGCGGTGCGGCGGCGGACTTTCTGCTGGCTCTGGCGCTGTGCAACACGGTGGTGCCGACGGCGACTGATGACGGCACCCTGTTGTATCAGGTGCGGGAGGGACGTGGCGGTTTTGGGCTCGCTCTTGTCGTACGTCGGAAGCCCTGTGGGCCCGGATCACCGTGCAGTTTTGTCACCAAAGCAACCTGATCATGGATCAGGCGTGCTGGATCAGGTCCCACCCACAAGAAGAGGGCCGGCTCGCCGGGCCTCAGCGCTCGGGCCGAAGCTTCCACCCACGTCGCGCTGCCTCCCTACGCCCGGTCCCAATAGGCGCTCGCGCCTGAGACGCCGCACCCCACCCCAGGCAGCCCCTGATCTCCCTGACGTCACTGCCCCAACTGATCTCAACCCCGAAAACCTAAACCCCCTCCAGGCGGCCTCCCCCGATGAGGAGGCGCTGGTGGCGGCCGCAGCCTACCTGGGGGTCAAGCTCGTGGCCAGGTTGGCTGGCCAAAAGCACGGGCTGTGGCACACAGTGCCTGCTGCGATGCGCGAAGGGCGGCGCGACTCGGGCGCTCTGTCGGCCCCTGGGGTTGTCCAGGGGCCAGCTGAAGTGACGGGTGATGAGCATGCTTTTTGGCTGTGTCGCTCACGTGCTTTTGCACTGCGCCCACCTTTCACCCCATGCGCTACCTGCAGGTCTGCTTCACACGTGGAGGTGGAGATGGCCGGGGAGCTGCAGGTGTGGGCGCGAGTACATACTTCTTATACTATTTCCAGCGCCGTCGCTGCCCTGCTCCCCTGCCTCTGCTTGCATGCACTTTTTCGCATCAAAAAGCTTCCAGTAATCTCACTTCTCGCATGCTGCCGCCGCTGCCCCGAACTCGATGACGTCACACGGCGTCAGCGATTCGAGCTTCTGTCAGTCCTGGAGTTTTCGTCGGACCGAAAGCGCATGAGCGTCGTCGTGCGGCGGCCGGGCGGCGGCAAAGGCGCCGGCAAAGTCGCCGGCGACGGCGGCGGCGGTGGCGGCGGGCGCGGGGAAGGGGAGGTGGTGCTGCTGTGCAAGGGCGCGGACAACGTGGTGCTGGAGAGACTCGCACGTGAGCGGCCAGAGGGTCAAGACACATTTTCCAGAGTGTTGGACAGAAGGATGCGTGCAAGTTTGCAAGGTCGCAATGATAGACCGCGTCACAGCCTGCTGCCCCATCTGCGACTGCCGCCACGGACTCGTCATGGCACCCCGCACATGTCAACAGCACCAATCTTCACGGCACCCCCTCCCCTGTCCCCCCTGCTGCACCCCTAACCTTGCACCCCTGTCCCCACTGCAATGAAATCACCCTCTGAGCCGCAGCCGCCCAGCAGCTGCTGCCCGCCACGTCGTCGCACCTGGACACCATGAGCGGCGCCGGGTTCCGCACCCTGGTGGTGGCGTCAAAGGCCATCAGTAACGATGACTACGCCAAGTGGGCGGTCGAGTACAAGGAGGCCTGCGCCAGCTTGGAGGGGCGGGATGCGAAGGTGTGCGAGCGCGCGCACACACACGTGCGTGTGTGTGTGAGTGTGAGAGAGTGCGCGTGCCTGCGCACGCGCGCGCTCACACGGCTGAGATCGAGCATGCTGGGCTTCGCGTCGCGCAGCCATCTTGCCAACCCGTCGGCAGTGCCGCGCCAGAGCTGCAAGTGGCCGCAGGTGGGCGTGGCATGCCTGTGATCGGGCCGTCCGCATTGACCGATGAGCTCACATGTCTGCTACTTGCATTTGCATCACGACGCAGGTGGCCGCGTGCTGCGAGCGCATCGAGCGGGGGCTGACCTTGATGGGGGCCACGGCGGTCGAGGACAAGCTGCAGGTGGGTGAGGCGCGCCCTAAGGAAATACTCAAATCACCATCTCATGTACCAAGCAGAAATACAAGTCTTGGCTCTTGTCAGGTCAAATGCAAAGTCAAAGCAGGGGTATCAGAATTCCAACGCGGGCCAGGTTGTCCCCGCCCCCTCGGTTCATATGCGCGCGCCGTGGCGCCGCAGCTGGCGTCCTGCGTTTTCCGCCACGCCGGGCACTTGGACCTTAAGGCGGTCCGTGCTCCCCTGGATTGGTGGCCTGTGCTTTTGGTCCACCGCTCACTGGGTGCCACCAACGTGCACAATCACAGGACGGGGTCCCGGAGGCCATAGCTGGGCTCAAGGCAGCAGGCATCAAGGTCTGGGTACTCACGGGTGAGTAAAAACGCGACAGATTTCTGTGTCTGCCGGGCGTCGGGGCGAACGAGTCGGCACTAGTGAGGCGTGGGGTGGGGCAGCGGCTGTGCTTGGGGGCTGGAGGTTTACGAGGGGCCACTGCGCCCGCAAGCTGACCAGGCCGGCTGGCTTCAAGGGGCCGTTCGACGCGAACGCACCTCGCCACGCTTTGTCAGATAGCTGTTGTCAATCTTTCCACCCATTCGAACGCAGGTGACAAGATGGAGACAGCGATCTCGATCGCCCACACCTGCCGCCTGCTGAACCCCGGCATGGCCGTCCTGCGGGTGCGTGAGGATGATCTCAGATCTGGCCGCGGCCCGTCCGAGATCTGGAGCCTCGGAGCGTCGGCGGCGCCACCTGGCGGCGCCGGCGG
>NW_014011329.1:5984-10066 GCF_000611645.1 Monoraphidium neglectum
CCGCCGGCGGGATCCGAGGTTTCGCGCGGCGCCTACTTGGCGGGCGCCGGCCCACCGTCGGCAGGATGGTGTACGGCGCGGGCTCTGGCGCGGCGCCTGCGGGCGCGGGCAGCAGCGACGCCGTCGCGCGCGCGGTCGCTGCGCTGCGCGCCGCCGCCGCCTCGGGGCGGCTGCTGGCGGCGGGCCGGGCGGCGACGGGCACCGTCGGCAACGGCGCGGCAGCGGCGGCCCAGCAGCAGCAGCAGCAGCAGCAGCAGTTGGCGGCGCCCGTGGGGCTCGTGATTGATGGCGCCGCGCTGGCGCTGGCGCTGCAGCCTGCCCACGAGGGCGAGTTTTTGGACCTCTGTCGGTCGTGCGCCGCGGTGGTGTGCTGCAGGGTGTCTCCAATGCAAAAGGCGCAGGTGGGCGTTCTGGTCTGTATCGCGCAGTAAACCAACGGTGTACATCGCGGCTGGCAAGCAAATGAAGTGCCTTGCAGTGCGCGTGCTCCTGCCTATTGCGCGCCCGCCTCCCTCCTTGTGTCACAGCTGGTTGCAAGCCCAGCTCATAGCTGACGCCTGGAGCCGCGTGTGTTGGCGTTTTTGTCCGGCAGGTGGCACGGCTGCTGAAGCGCTGCGCTGGAGCGGTCACGCTGGCGATCGGTGATGGCGCCAACGATGTCTCTATGATTCAGGTGGGACAAATCTTGGGCCGCCAGTGTTTGGCGGGGCTGCAGTGGGTTTTGATCACATCGTTGTGCAATGTGTGCAAGTTGAGGGTGAGGGTGACTACAGGGGCACATGCCACGGACTTGCGCAACACGCCTTGCCACCAACTAGATCACCTGTATTACGAGGGCCGGGATGGTACGCCGGGCAGCAGGTGAACAACCAACAACCACTCATCATCACTGCCCCACAGGCGGCCCACATTGGCGTGGGCATCAGCGGGCGCGAGGGCCGCGCCGCCGTGCAGGCGGCCGATTTCGCCTTCGGCCAGTTCAGGTGGGGTGAGGTGCCAGATCAGGTGGGAGGCTGAGTCCGTATGGCCCGCAGCACAGTCGGGCTGTCGGCCGTGGGGGTACTCGCGGAGCAGCCCGGCGCCGTGGCGGGGCGCACCAGGGGTGTAAGGTTTGCCCACCGGGTGTTTGGCCTTGTCTGATTACCACCAGGCACAGTCACCTGTCAAGCGGAAAGCGAGGCGCCCTAGGCAGCCAGCCACTTTTGCCAGTCTGCCCAGCAGCCGGACCGGCCGCCCCTCAGACCCGCCCCGCTTCCTTACCCCGCGCCCTGGCAGGTTCCTGCTGCGCCTGCTGCTGGTTCACGGCCGCCAGTCGTACCTGCGCTGCCGAGAGGTCAGCAAGGGGCCATGCGGCTCCTGTCGTGTGCACGCCATGCGTTTCTTTGCAGCGTGGTTCTTTCTATGTGCTAATCCTGTGTAGTGCCCTTGTTTGGGTGGGAGGAGGGTCGTCCCTGGTGCGTGTGGTGCTGCCATTTGCTGAGCGGGCCTCGTAGCTTTGTGCACGACACCCTGTCTGGTGTGACGCCCTGCGCTGCCTCGCGACTCCCCGTGCCCCCTCGCCTCAACCCCGTTCCATCGCGCCGTGTACCACCCCGCTCCGCACCCCTCCATGCCCTGGGCTTTGGGTTCAAGGTTTAGGATTTTGATTTGAACAACCCCCATCACCCCCGCCACGCCCCAGGTAGTGCTGTACGCATTTTACAAGAATGCGGCGTACGTCAGCTGCTTCGTCTTCTTCACGCTGTACTCGGGTGCGCTGGGGGTGGAGTTGGGGGCAGATAAACGTCGTCTAGTGGTTGGGAGTCCGACCACTGGGCAGGCCCACTTCACCAATTGCTGCTGCTGCTGCTGCTGCTGCTGCTGCTGCTGCTGCTGCTGCTGCTGCTGCTGCTGCTGCTGCTGCTGCTGCCGCCGCTGCTACGACATGGGGGCCAACCGTTGTGTGACTCCCGCATCCCCGCTGAAGCTCAGCGTGCGCGTGCGCCGGCGATATCTCGCATGCACACACGCTCACAGCGTCACCACCGCGCGCCATCCCCCGCCCCAGGCTTCAGCGCGCAGTCCCTGTTTTTCTCTGTCTACATCGCCACATTCAACGCCATCTGGGCGTCGTTGCCCACCATCGCCTTCGGAATTTGCGAGCAGGTGAGGGGTGTGGAGTGCATATATGGGGGTCGCCATCAGCCTGCATGAATGTCATGGTGCAAGGCTTGTGCATCGCGCCTGCTGAGCTGCAAGCATGATCGTGGGGCCGTGAATGGAGGGTGCACGGCTGTAAGAATCGCCCCAATGCTGCACCGACTCCGCCTCTCTCCTCCCCTCTGCAGGACGTGTCGTGCGCGGCCGCGATGGCCAACCCCCAGCTCTACTCAGAGACCCGCACCCAGACCCGGGGGTGAGCCCATGTTCTCAAACGTGGGGTGCAATCCGGGCGCATCCGGCCAGCATTTGGGCTGTGTGCATGTCGGCCATGCGGTTTCGTTCCCGGAACACCATTGCCCGGCCGACTGCTTGGCCAGTTTTCCACCATGGCATGCTTCCAAGGCGCACCCTGCATTTGGAAACCCCAGCTTTATCCACAACAATTCTCACGACCAACACACACACACACACACACACACACAAACACACACACACACACAACATACACACACACACACAAACTGACATGCACACACCCATACCCCTAACTCGCACGTACATGTGCTCAACACCACTGCTGTACCCTGTAAAATCCCAAACGCCCTGCAGGGATTTCGTCCGCGCCTGGCTGCTGTGGATATCCCTGGGCCTCTGGCACGGCGTCTGCGCATTCTTCATACCGCTGCACGCCATGGCCACGCCCAACAGGGCCGGCGCCACCGCGAGCGTGTACCTCCTCGGCACCGCGGTGATGACGTCAGTGATCGTCATCGTCACCCTGCGGGTGGGCGTTGCTCGGTGCTGTGTAGTGTTGTGTGGCGCAGCACCGGGTGCCCCACAGGCCGCGTGGCTGGGGCCAGTGTGTTGTGGTCCACCTGCTTGATCCCTGAAATCGCAGCATGGCTTGCTCAATGGGTCCTGCCCCTGTTCTTCAGGAGGTTCACAGCCGTCTTCGCGGCCCCTGGTCACGCCCTTTAATGCTGGCCTTGCAATCCCTTGCCGTCCCATACGCCACTATTTGCTCGCTTCGCATCCAATGTGCTCACATGCTCTTGCTGGCACACAAGTGCATACGCGTGCGCACACAGACACACACACACACACACACACACACACACACACACACACACACACACACACACACACACACATGTATGCAAGGACTGACGCTTGTGCAACCCCCTCCATCTAACACGTTACCACACACTCAAACTGCCAGGTCGCCATCCGTACCCAGTATTGGACCGCCCTGAACCACGCCACCGTCTGGGCCAGCCTCGCCCTGTGGGTGCCCTTTCTGGCCGTCCTCGGCTCCATGTGCGCCTCAACCCCCGGCCTCGCGCCTCTCTGCGGCCTCGGGGCCGGGCTGCTGGGCACGCCGGTGTTCTGGGCTGGCGCGGTGCTGGCGGCGCCGGCGGCGGCGCTGCTGGCGGACTTTACCCTGATGGTGTTCCAGCGGGCGCTGGCGCCGAGGCCCAGCCAGATACTGCAGGTGGGGCGGGATCATCCATACGTGAATGGTTTGGGGGGTGCGTACACTTGCAGAGTTTCCAAGGGGGGGTGTGAATGCATCGATGGTGTTGGTGTTGTGTCAGTGGAGGGATATGATGCCAGGTGGTGGGTGTGTCGGGCAAGTGGGCTGCGTGTGGGAGTGGTGGGACAGGCGAAAGTCCCGGGGGGGCATGCATGGCTGCGCCTTTTCGCCCTGTCATTTGTCATAGGCCAGACCAAACCTTGACTCCACCAAGCAACTGACGCTCTCACTCTCATGCAACCTCCTTTTCCCATGTGTGTGTGTGTGTGTGTGTGTCGCTGCCCCTCAGGAAATCGAGAAGCTCGCATCCAAGTCGCAGCACATACCCCTGGGCGGCGCGCTGCAGTCCACGGCGCGGCTGGGGACCCTCACCTCCTCAGTCCAGCTGGCGCCCGCCACCCACGGC
>NW_014011328.1:0-823 GCF_000611645.1 Monoraphidium neglectum
GTCGTCAGGTGAGACTGGCAGGGGTCATGGCTAACGAAGACTGCTAGCGACCTGGGTGGCGGCTCGGGACGCCTCAGACGCAAAGTCACACAAACTCCTATGTACAAGCGGCAGTTCTGCAGCAACTGTGCTGTGACTGAACCCCCTTGCCTCCGTCGCAGTTTAAAGAGGAACACTTCCGCCTACCCTGGTGCCCCGCCACTGCACCTGCTCATGCCGCACCCACGCCCTCTGCCGCAGGTCCCTGCCGTCCACCTTCTTCCGCATCAACGTCGTCGGCTCCAAGACAGACATCAAGGTCAGGGGCCAGCCCAGCCGCGCCGTGCTTGCGCCGCCGCCGCCGCCGCGCACTGTGCCTGCGCCCCCGCCTGCGCCCCCGTCAGCACCGGGCGGGGGCCAGGGGCAGCCGCATGAGGCGCGGGAGGCGTGGCTGGCAGGGCGGCGGCCAGCGGCGGGGCAGCAGGACCAGCAGCAGCAGCAGCAGCAGCAGCGGCAGCCGGTTGCAGCCCTTGACGCATATGTGGTGATTCGCGGCCAGTCCCCTCAAGGAGGGGCGCCTGCTGAAGCCTCGGCCGTACGGTCGACGGCGGCCCCAGGGCGGGAGCCAGGGCCTGGCGAGAGCCCCGTCTGCAGCGCAGCGGCCTTGCGGCCGCCGGCCGGGCCGCCTCAGCAGCCGGCGCCCCCCGCGGCGCACCACCGCGCGCCGCGCGACGCGATGCCCGTGATCTACGAGCTGCGCCGCGGCGCGATGGGCGGCCGGGGCCACGGGCACCACGGCGGCGGGCCGGACGGCGGCGGGCGGGGCGGGGGCAAGGGGCGGGGC
>NW_014011328.1:1319-4491 GCF_000611645.1 Monoraphidium neglectum
GGGGCGGGGGCAAGGGGCGGGGCGGCGGCGCGAGCCGCACGCTCGTGGCGGTGTTCCCTGTTGCGAGCAGGGTGGGGCACCTCCTGCACCACCATCACCAGCACCACCACAGCCAGCAGCTTGCGCACCAGGATGCGCCCTGGGGTGCCCCCCACCTGGGCGCGGACCCGGCGTCGTCCCCGGCTCCATTGGAGCCCTCTTCGCTGCAGCAAGCCGCGCCGCCGCCGCAGCAGCAGCAGCAGCAGCAGCAGCAGCAGCAGTTGAAGACCCGGCCGCGGACTTCCCCTGGGAAGCAGCAGGAGCCGGCAGCAGCCAGCGCGGCGGCGGCGGCGGCGGCGGCGGCGGCGGCGGCGGCGGCCGCGGTGGCGTCGCCTGTGCAGAGGCTGTATGAGCTCGCGGTGGAGGTGTGGGGCGGGCCCCCCGAGGGCGCTTTCCGCCACACCAAGGTGCATCGAGGGGGCGGGGTTCAGGGGCTGCCCGCGTCTTGACGTCCTCGTCGGCGGGGCTCACGCCCACTCCTTGGATATGGCGGGGCCAGCCTGCCTGTCAAAAAACATCTGCCAAAAGAGTAAAGTTCACACACACACACAAACAAACCCCTGCACGCACCCTTTTAAACACACAAGATACCACACTCACACGCCCAACCCCGTTCACATAAACAAAGGTAACCTCCCGCACCCGCCAACTTCCTCCTTCGACACCCCCACCCCCAGGTGGTCTCCATCAAGTCAAAGTACATCCTCCTCAACGACACCGGCCTGGGCATAGAATTCAAGCAGAAGGGCACGCCAGACCCGGGGGACGCGCGGTACCTGGCATACGGCGACAGCCGGCGCTTCGCGGGGCCGCTGCAGCCCTCCGAGAGGTGCGCACGCCTGCACCCTTTTCGCATGGGGCAGGATCTGATTTGAGATGAGACGGATCGCCGGGCCCAGGCGCAGCCTGCACGCGCAAGACGTGCTCAGGCTTAAGCAGCACTGCTGCGGTGGGCGGTCCCGCAATAGCGGGCGGAGAGGGGCGGTGCAGAGCGTGACGGGCGTGTCTGGCGCCGCCGGCGCCCGCAGGTGCGCTCTGCACTGGGACAACGCGGGCGAGGCGCGGGAGCTGCAGATCCGCCCCCTGGGGCCCGGCTGGGAGTGGAGCGGCGCGTTTGCTATCCCGGAGCGCGAGGAGTACGTCGGGCTGCGCATACGCAACAGGTGAGAGCGCCTCCACCATCACTTGTGTCCATCAGCCGTTCTCAGCGTCCCTGTATGTTGAGCCCCGGTCAACACATCATTGGGTGCTGACGTGATGTCAGCCTCATCGTTTGCACGCCTCGACCAAGCCGCATGGACTCGTAAATTCTCCGTACCCTTGGCGGCGGCTTTGCCGATTGGCCCCCTTGAAACGAGCGCCACCTCTCGTGCGGCGCGGCCGGCCACTAAACATCCTCGCCGCTCACCACCCTCCCGCAGCCTGACCATGGCGAGCGTCATCCTGCCAGTCAACACCACCGTGGGGCGCTCGGGGGTAGTCCTCGTCACGCTCAAGAGCCAGCGCAGCATACCGCCCATCAGGCAAGCCAAGGGGCGCCCACGCGCCCCCTCCGCCTCCATCGCCCTGCTAGAGGGGATGCAGAGGGGCTCGTTGACATGCATCCGTGTGCCTAGCCGTCCACCTGACCGCCCATGTCCCTGACTGGACTTTGTTCCTGCC
Organism: Monoraphidium neglectum; assembly: GCF_000611645.1. Classification (NCBI taxonomy): domain Eukaryota; kingdom Viridiplantae; phylum Chlorophyta; class Chlorophyceae; order Sphaeropleales; family Selenastraceae; genus Monoraphidium; species Monoraphidium neglectum. Next base: position 3,021 of record NW_014011328.1, read on the forward strand.
TGCCCACAATTTTTAAAACCACGTTTCTCACTGCTTGCACTCCTGACTATCCACATCCCTGGCTACCAATCTTCTAACCTCCCACATTCCCATCCGTCTGGCCACGTCTGTGTCCCCTCATGTCCCTTTGTAACTGCAGGATTGAAAACCGCTGCAAGCGCGTGGTGGTGCGGCTCAAGCAGGGAGGGTGGCGCCCGCCGGTGGAGGGGTGAGCGCCCCGCGCGCGTCTGCACTGGCGGCGCGCGTGCGCCGCCACCAGGCGGCCTGTCGTGTTGCGCCATGCGCCAGCCGCCTTTGCATGCCTTGTGAGGCTAGCCATCATGGCAGCCGGCTAGGGTTTAGGATTCAGGGTTGAGAGTACACCTTGATCAGTCGGGCCGTATCGCCGCCACCGGCGACCCACCCCTCTGGCGTGCCATGTCACTGCCTGCCCGGCCTGCAGGTACGGCAACCCCTTCAACCGGCGCGTGTGGGACGCACTGCCACCGCACGCATCGCTGCCATACGCCTGGGACCAGGTGGGGGGCGGAGGTGCTGGGGGGCGATATGTAGTTTCTGCGCAGCGCGCGAGCTTGCGCCAAGAGGAGATGCAATCTGCAGCTGCAGTTGTGGACATCATCCCCACAATCAGCCGCCTCGCCCTGCCGCTGCCTGCTGGTTGCGTGGCGCCGGCAAAGCCACAACCCGGCAATCCCCGCCCTGACGCGGCGCTCGCAGCCCAACGGCAAGCACACCATTGAGGTCGCCGCCACGCTGCTCGCCGCCGACCCCGACTTCTCGGCGGCTGCCGGGCAGCCGGGCGGCAGCTTCCTCATGAGCGCCGCCGAGTACAATCTGGATGAGATGAAGACTCACAGGGTGCTGCACGTGGTCAGCGCAGTAGCGCCCGGCCAGCAGCAGCAGCAGCAGCAGCAGCGCAGCCAGCACAACAGCCAACAGCCGCCCTCCCAGCCGGCGTCCCCAACTCGCATGCCGCTGCCGCCGGACGCCCTCCTGCCCCCGGCGCGCACGGGCGGTGCGCCGCCACACGCGCCGGCCGGCGCCGGCGGCGCAGCGGCGCGGGCGCTGGCGGGCGCGGCGTCGGTGGGGCCAGGGCCGGGGGCGCCGGCTGGGGAGGTCACTGGGAACGGCCTGGCGGCGTTCTCGCCGGCGGCGCTTGCCACCACTGCGGCCAACGCCCTCGTCGAGCTGGGCAGCCGCGGTGCAGGGGCGCTGGCCGCCCTCGCGCAGCCGCTGGGCAGCTCCTTCGGCCTGCTGGGCGGGCCCTCGGGGCCGGTGGAGGCCGCGGCGGGCGCGGGAGCCCCTGGGTTGGGGCCGGTTGATGCGGAGGGGTTTCTCCTTCACACTGAGTCGCACAGGCCGGGCGGCGGCGGGCTCAGCGGCGCCGGCGCGGGCTCGCTGGCGCCATCGCGGCGCGCCCCAGGGGGCGACGCCCACGGTGCGAGCGGCGGCGCGGCGGGCGCGCACGCGC
>NW_014011328.1:5220-9066 GCF_000611645.1 Monoraphidium neglectum
GGCGCGCACGCGCCGGCGGCGGCGGCGCCGCCGGCGCTCCTGAGCAACTTTGCGCGCAAGGTGTTTGTGACGGTCTACGCAGACGGCCCGACGCGCGTGCTGTGCTTCAGCGACGAACCCTTTGCGGGCGGCACGGCGGAGGAGGGCGTGCTGCAGGCGACGGGCTACCGGCTGCAGCAGGTGAGGGCCTTTGATAAGATTTTGAAATCTGAGCAAGCGTCCTGCCTGTGCATAGCAGTGATGTAAGCCCTGGTGTGAACGCTGCTCTGTCTTCCTGCATCACGGCCTAGCCTGAGGCATGCGTCAGCATTGCGTCATGCAACCACCTGCAGCATGTACCAGATTACCCTTGCACGTGCGGCGCGAGTGGCATTGTGTGAAGCAGAGGAGGAGCATGGGTCTGCTCAGCTCTGAGACTGGCGGCTGCACCCCCACCTGCTGTACCCAGGTGGCGCGGCGCCTGCGGCAAGTGGAGAAGCAGCTGACTCTTGTCATGGGCCCGACCGCGGTCCCACGCGCCGCCATGGCACGCGCGCCCCCGCTGGTGCCGTTCGGCCCCTCGCCGCCGCCGGGCGCAGCGGGGGCGCACCACCACGCGCCCCTCCTGCGGCAGCAGCAGGCGCTCGCCGCGCCCGCCGCGCTCCGCGCGCTCTCCGGCGCCGGCGACCGCGACGGCGCGCCGATGCCGCAGCAGCTCCTGGCGCTGCCGCCGCCGCCGCCGACGGGCATGGCTGGGACCCTCGCCGGCCACGCGCCGCCGGCGCCCCAGGCGGCCGCGCCCGCGAGCAGCGGCGGCGGGGTGCAGCGGCTGCAGCTCGACAAGCTGCTGTCTCTCCTCGAGAGCGGCCTTCCCCTGGGCGGCGACCTGAAGGTCCGCCTGCTGGCCGCGCGCGGGCTGGCGGGCGGCGCGGACCGCCACACCAACGCGTTCGGGCGGCTGGTGGTGGGCGGCGCGGGCGCGCAGAGCCCGCCGGTGTGGGGCAGCAGCGCGCCGGCCTGGGACCACGAGGAGACGTTTGAGGAGGTGGGTGCGGGGGCAACGAGCGCAGGACCCCACCCCTTAATCCCTTTGATGCTGGCGGGTTTGGGCGTTCTCGCGGCCAATACGCCGTGAAAACATGATTTTCACAAACGTGCGGCAGATGCAAGGTTCGGCATATGTCTGGTGCACTTATACAAGCCAGGAATCAGGCGAGCGGGGCGAAGCGTCAAGACGCAGCTTCCCGCCGCCCTTCCGCCCCCAGCCGCGGCCTAGCCTGATGGCTGGCGGGTGACTGGGAGTGCAAGCAAGGCCCCGCCTCTGGAAACAGCTGCCTTGCACACCAGGCCCACCCTTGCATCCCCGGTAAATGCCTGGGTGCGTACACAAAGGCACCCAACCGACACCCCCCCACACACACACAGATGCGCACACACACACACACACACACACAAACATGTACACCCACGCACACAGGTGCCGGCCACCCTGGATCTGGTGGTGGAGATCTGGAGCCTGCCCGGCAGCGGAGCGCAGCAGCTGCTGGCGGCCGGCCCCGCGGAGCTCTACGCGGCGTCAACCTTTTTGGGCTGCGTCACGGTGGGGGGCCCCGGGGAGGGGCTGCCTCAGGGGGCCTGGGCAGGCTGCAGCGGCGGCAGGGGCGGCGACAGGGGCAACGGCAAAGGCAGGAGGTGTAGGCGGCGCCAGCCGATGAGCGACCGATTAGGTTGCAGGATTGCGTGTGTCGACGGCGGACACGGAGGCTCTTGCTGTTGCCGTGGGGGGCATCAGAGTGAGAATGCAGGTTGGCGCCCAATCTGGTGGTGGTAGGCTTTCTAGTTGCACGAGCTCAAGCCTATGCTCCTTCGGATGCACTGCCGTGCGAGCGCAGGTGCCGCTAATGCAGACCCTCCCTGGAGCAGCCGGCGCCGGTCCCATCGCCGATCCCGCAACCACGCCAGGCGGCGCCCCCTCCGCCGCGGCCGCTGCCGAGGAGGGCGGCGCCGCCGCCGGCGGCGAGCCGCGGTGGTACCTGCTGCAGCGCCGTGCAGGGCACCAGCGCGTTAGTGGCCAGGTCAAGCTGTCCTTTGAGTGGACCTTCACCCTGGACGGCCTGCTCAGCCTGGAGGTGGCGCAGCTGGAGCAGCTGCTGCGCCAGGTGGGGGCGCGGGGCCGCGCCCGACCGCTGCATTGGAGAGACGGCAGCCTGATCGATCGGCGCGCGCTTTGACGCGGCTGCACCGACGCGTGCTGGCACAGGGGTTCCTGCGCATGCGGTAGTTGCTGCTCATGGCGTGGCTTTTGCTTGCCGTTTTTCCTGTGCGCTTGCAACCGCAGAAGCTGGAGGTCCTGGCGATACTGCGCCCACTGCCGGCGCGGCGCGTGGCGGAAATCACAGAGGCGTTTGCCGCCCAGCAGGCCGCCGCGGCCGGCGCAAGGAGCGGCAGCCCCCGCAGGCGGGGGCCCGTGTACAGGGCTGGTGCTGGGGCGGTGGAGGGCGCCGGCGCGCTGCAGGCGGGCGGCAGTGGTGATGGCAGGGAGCCTGAGGATGAAGATGAGGCCGTGGCTGCAGGTGAGCATCTGGAAGAATATGCTGCTCGTGCGCGCGTGCACGCGTGCACGTACGTGTGTGCGTTTTGGTGTGTGTGTGTGTGTGTGTGTGTGTGTGTGTGTATGCACTTGCGCGTGCGTGCGCAATTGCACAACCCCGATGCAAATCAGCACGGTTGCCAGCCTTCATCAGAGCGGACGCACCTCGCGCGGCCCCCCAACCCATCACATACCGCGCCGCGTCCAACCCCGACGCCCCAAAGGCGCCCGGCCGCGCGGCGGCTGGGACGCGTTTTCCGGGCTGGACCTGTCCATCGGCGACAGCCACGTCATGACGCTGGAGGTCGAGGTGGTGGAGGTGCGCCGCGGCGCCCCCGGTAGTGCACGGGTTGGCACTGCATCACACGCCGTCTTGCGTGACCCCAAAGGATACGCGCTCCGCCTAACGAGCCGATCCGAAAGCGCACGTGCTTTGCACGAGCGAGCCCGTGTTTTGGAGCTGTCGGTTCCGCTCCGGTCGTCACGCCCGGGCCAGGCACGGTGCATCGGGGTGCTTCAGCACGCGCGGGCGGACTGTAAGACAAGACACCCCCGGGCCCTTCTGCCGCTGCAGGTGCGCGGCCTCGTGCCGCGGAGCGGCTGGCAGCAGGGCCTGTCGCACGCGCTGGTCGGCAGCGGCATGGCCACAGGCGGGCTGGAGCCCTCGGCGCGCGTGCAGGAGCTGCCAGTGCCGGTGGTGCAGGTGCGGGCGCCAATCCCCCATATTGCGCGGGGCTGGTGCGGTTGCGCCTGGCTGGGACGCCGGCCAAAATCAGGGCGCCAGTTTGACAGCCCTAATCGTGCTTGACTGCAGGGTCAAGCTGCCGCGGCACGCGCCACCCCGACAACATCGTCCGCTTTGCAGTCCGCCCACAAGTGGTCTCCTCTTCGTTGGTCCTTGCGCCTCCTCTACCCCCCTCCCCCAAAGGTGTTCTGTGGGTCGGTGGGCTTTGAGGTCTGCGCGGACGGCCCCACCCTGAACCCGATGTTCGGCAAGAACGGGTAAGGCGGGATGGAGGGGTGCGGCGGCGCACGCGGGGCGCTCGACAGGCACCCCGGCTGCTGCACTTTGGGCCCTGCCTCTCCGACTTCTGCGGGGCCGTGTAACAGACCCCCGCATCAGGTCACCTGCAGCCGCCCTCAACAATGCTTGCTGATCCCGTTGACCGCTCGCAAGTCCCTCCCCGCCCCGCACCACCACACCCGCCCCGCGCGCCCCTCCCCACTGCACCTCCCCTGTCCACGCCCTTCGAATTGACCCCCTACCCCACACATAC
>NW_014011328.1:9125-10444 GCF_000611645.1 Monoraphidium neglectum
CCCCTGTCCACGCCCTTCGAATTGACCCCCTACCCCACACATACACCCGCCCCGGCTGCCCCCCAGGCACCGCTTCGAGTCCGTCCCGCTGCGCAGCCAGCTGCAGGTATCAGTCATGGACCGCCGCGGACGCCTCGGACTGGACAGCCGCCCGCTCGGCGCGGCCGCGCTGCCGGCGGCGGCGGTGCCCGGCACCGACGGCCCCGTGTTCCTGTGGCTGCCGCTGGCGCCGCCGGGGGACGGGGACGCGGGGCTGACCCTGCGGGAGGTGCGGCGGGGGGGGGGGGCCTTGCCAAGCAGTTGGCATTCCTTGAGACCAACCCTCAGCGGCGTTGGCTGTACAAATGTCGCGCCTGCTGTTGTTGTTTTGCCTGTCGCATCGTCAGTGCGAGGGCGACGCTGTTTGGAGCAGCAGGTGTAGCCCCTGACGCCCGTGTTTGTTCCCGCCCACGCCGCCCCGCGCAGCGCTTCAGCGCCGGCCGCGCCACCTACACGGCCGCCCCCGGCGAGGCCTGGCAGCGCGACGTCCGCCGCGCGGCGCCCCGCGGCCGCGAGCCCGCCGGCACAGGCGCCGCGGCCGCAGCAGCGCGCCGCAAGCTGGCGGCCGTCGCGCGGCGCGCTCTGCCGCGCGGCGGGGACGGGGGCGGCGGCTGCGAGGAGTTGCAGGTGCTGCTGCGGCTGCAGATCAGCCGGCCGCGGCTGCACAACGTGCTGACCACCTTCAAGGTCTCACTGGCGGGTAGGTGCACGGGGTTTAGGGTCCTACGGGACCCCATTATCACTAGTCATGTATGCGGCTATTGAGAGACTTCTCCGTTTGATATCTAAGGGTCCCAGGCTGGCAGACGCACCGCGATAGTTCATTACATGCTAGCCTGATGCTGGCAAAACTCGTGCTATCAGGATATCGTCTGCTCTCCCCCCAACCCCGACGCACAAAGCACCACGCTACCCCCGCCCCCCTGCCCCCAGGCCTGCTGCTCAACACCAAGACCTTTGCTGCCAACGAGCTGCTCAACCTGGCAGTTGACCGGGTCAGCGCCATGCTGCTGCGCACCACACGGGAGCTGCAGGTGCGGCGCCCGACGCCAGGGAGGGGCGGCGCATGCGCGTGCGTTGAGGCGCACCCCGGCAACGCGTTTGACGAGACCTTGGCTCCTGCTCGCAGAAACAGCGGGATATGTGGGGAAGGCCGCGCCGCTGGGAACGCTTGGTCGCGTACCACTCTGGCTCAGGGAAGTGATGCCTCTGACCCCGCTTCACGTCTTTCGCTCGCCGCACACCCTGCCCGATCCGGCCCCCCCCCCCCCCCCCCCCCC
>NW_014011328.1:11079-11640 GCF_000611645.1 Monoraphidium neglectum
TTCGCCCCGACGCCGCCGCGCCGCGTGGCCGCGCAGCTGACCCTGGTGGTGGCGGCGCTGCAGCTGGACAACCAGGCGCTGGAGACGCACCACCCCGTGGTGCTGGCGCCCTCAGGCAACGCCAGCCTCGTCGCAGGCGCACAGGTACGTTGGGCCCGGGCCTGCGACCTGACCTTCACGCACGGCAGCCGCGCGTCCGTGGCAGCTGTCCTCTGCGCTCGCGCAGCAAGCGTGCCTTCTCGGCACAGGCTCACCGGCCGTTGCATCATTGCTGCCCTGTCGACTTCCGAATCCGTGTTGAGACCTGAATGCAGCCCCTATTTCGGTGTACTACCTTGCTTGGCATTGTTGTGTCTCTTTCGGCACCACGCTCACACTGTGCGTGCGAGCCCCACTCACAAGCACACGATGCTGCCATCCGCACCACACCCTGACCCGATGATGACCACCCACGCCGCCCCCCTCGCAGCCGCTCCTGCGCCCCGACTTCCTCACCCTCATGACGGACAAGATGATGGAGGAGATGCTCGCCACGTCAGCAAACGCCGGCGGGGGCGGGGG
>NW_014011327.1:0-9716 GCF_000611645.1 Monoraphidium neglectum
AGACCCTGCATCGCCAGCTGGCACAGTACCCAGCTCAGAGGCCGCCGCTGCCCTCCAGCACCATAACCAGCTCAGAGCGCGCCACGGCTCCCCGCCACTGCGCTGGGATGCCACACTGGGTCGCGCTGCTGTGGCCGCCGCCGCCACCTGCAGCACCACCAACTCACGGCCAGCGCGTTCTGCGGAGAACATGGCCCGAGGTTTTACGACCTTCACGGCAGCAGTTGACGCGTGGTACGCTACGATCTCCTCCTACGACTTGAGCCATCCTGGGCCCCAGGCGTCGGCACCAAAGGCGGCACTATTCGCCAACATCGTATGGCGCACCACGACGGGCGTTGGATGCGCCGTCAACCGCGGCTGCACGAGGCCATTCTACGTCTGCATCTACCTGCCCTCTGCGAGTGAGCGGCTCTTCCAAGTGTCAACCGGCTGTTTTGTGGCAGGGATGCAGATGTGATTGCAAAGTTGCACATCAACATTCACAAGCAACCAAGTGTTGCGCACAACTGGCTATTGCAAACTGCAAGCCCATCAAATACAACAGCTTGTTTTGTGATCGGGGGGACCCACTAGATCCCGCACCCCTGCTCAAGTACGCCTTGACCAACCCTTCACCCCCCACCTGCACCCCGCCACTTTGGCAGCCTCCAACCCCCAGGCCTGGGCGGCCAACGTCCGCCCCGCCATCGCCGCCGTCGCCAAGCCCGAGCAGCCGCCCACCGGGGAGCCCCTATCCGCCCTCGACGCCCATAACGCCCTGCGCGCAAGACACGGCGCGGCCCCGCTGCGCTGGGACGCCGGGCTCGCGGCGTCGGCGGGCGCGTGGGCCGCTGAATGCAGCGGCGGGCTGTCAGGCGCGGAGGGCGTCGGCGAGAGCATCGCGCGGGGCGACGCCAGCTTTGCGGCTGTGGTCGAGGGCTGGTATGATGAGGTGAGCGCGCAGCAGGCCGTCAGCTGCAAGGTGGAGATCTGCTTGTCATTTCTTGATGAGTCCAATATGAGTACCCACGCGAGTGTGCGAGCTCCAACAACTGACTCACTCTTGAGCGATGTCGTTGCGTGGACACCTAGCCACACACCTTGCAATCGCAACCGGAGCGATATCCACATTCCCTGTCATGCCGCTTGCACAGATGAAGCTCTACGACTTCAGCCGCCCGGGCTGGCGCGCCTCCGCCGGCCGCTTCACGCAGCTCGTCTGGCGCGACACCACGACCGTCGGCTGCGCGGTCGCCGCCGGCTGCCCCTCCAAGACGTTTGTCTGCCGATACTCGCCGCCGGGCAACGTCATCGGCGGCGACTGGGCTACCGAAGTGCCTCGGCCGCTCACAAAGTCCGAGGTTGCGGCTGCGGCCCGTGCCCAGAGTGAGGACGCGCAGCCGCCACCAGAGCCGGTGGCCGACATAACCTTGAATGGCCGCTCCAAGAGGCCCGCGGCTGGCCCAGTCGTGGCCGCGGTGCCAGCGGTGGCGCCACGCCGGTGCGACGACGCGGCCGCTGCCGCGCGCCTCGCCTTGGACCGTACCAACGTTTACAGGACTATGCATCAGGTGCGGGCTGTTGATGTCCATGGCGGCCGCGCTGTGTCTGTTGCGAAGCTGCACTGGCAGGCGGCGCGCGATGATCGCAGCTTGCTTGCGACGCCCGGAAGCCTGCGCGCGGCGCATCTGCTGCCTGTGTGCTGCAATCCCGCCACTTTTGGTAGCCCACTCCTCCTGCATGTCATCATTGAACTGACAAAAACTACCGTGCTTGCAGGTGGCGCCCGTCACTTGGGACGATGATCTTGCGGCCAACGCAGCCGCGGTGGCGGACGGCTGCGGCGGCAGCCCAGGTTCCTCCAAGGCGTACGGCGAGAACGTGGCGAGAGGCTATGACCTCAGCGACTTTGGCGCCGCCGTCGATAAGTGGTACTCGGAGGTGAGGGGCCGCCAGCTCGCACTGCCTGGGACTGTTCGTTCCTTATGAATATCAGCACCCTACAATCTACCAGCTGGGCGCAAGGGCGGGCTCCAAGGGGGCGGGAGGGCTGGATATTGGCCACCTGTGCTGCATCCGGGGTAATAATCCGCCTGCTGCTTGCCACCCCCTTGTACCGCTGTAGTGTTTGCACCCTTTCACGCACAATGCATATCACGGTGTCTGCGCCATACTTCTCTCACACACATGAGTGCGCACGCGCACACTCACCCACACGCACACATGCATGCGCAAGCGCACACATACGCACACACGCACACACACATACACACACGCATGCACGCACGCGTGCGCGCGCACACACACACACACACACACACACACACACACACACACACACACACACACACGCACGCACGCACACACACACACAAACACACACACATACACACACACACACCAGGTGGTCCAGTACGACTTCTCAGACCCCGGCTGGAACGCAGACGCCGGGCACTTCACGCAGCTGGTGTGGAAGGACTCGTCCCGTATGGGGTGCGCCGTGAACCTGCGGTGCACGTGGCCGGTGTACGTCTGCCAGTATATCAGGCCTGGCAACGTCATCGGCGCCGATTGGGCGCAGCAGGTGCGGCGGGCCGGCGGCGAAGCCGGCCGCGCGGGGACGGGAGCTGGTAGGGCGCTACTGCAGATGGCGGCGTGCTTGCTTGGGAATGTGCGGGGGCGCGGCGCGGCGGCAATGTGATGTGTGCGGGCGCAGGCGCGACTACTTAGGCTCCAGCTGTGCACAACTCAGGCACCATATCCCTCTGCCTCTTCCCTGGCAGGTTCTCCCGGCCGTCGCCCCCACGCCGGCCGCCTCCGCGGCCATCGAGGAGTGGCAACCCGCCGCCGCGACGTCGCCCGCCCCCGCGGCTGCCGCAGCCCTGGTCCCGGCGCCTGCGCCTGCCGGCGCAGCAGGGAAGCGCAAGCGCACGACCCTGCCCCCCACCGCCGCCGTCGTGGTCAACCTGATGGACCCCGAGGTCAAAGCGGCGTTTGACCTGCAGAACGAGATGCGCGCCGCGCACGGCGCGCCCGCGCTGGCGTGGGACGCGTCGCTGGCGAATGACGCGATGTCGTGGCTGGCTGGCTGCCCGATGACTAAGAGCAAGGCGTGGAAGGATCGCGGGGAAAACATGGCCTGGGGTTACCCCGAGTTCAAGGATGGCATCAAGGCCTGGTACTCTGAGGTGCGTGGGGTCGGGTGGGGGGAGGCACGCGCGCGGCCCTGCCTGGCAGGCGGGGCCCGAGTGGGGTGCTGAGCAGCTGGGGGCTGGCTGGCGGGGGAGGTGCGTGATACGGTTCAGGTCTGCCGTTTGCGCGGCAGCTGCGTCTGCCGGTCATGTCAGCTAGCAGGATGCATAACAATCATGTCAAAAGAGGAACGTTTTTGAAGCCCTGCTGGCATGCAGAGCGGAGCAATGTGTGAGGTATTGTAACACCTCCCACTCTCAGGACGCATTGCAGGTGCAGATCTAGCTTGCGCTGGCAGGCCATGCCCACGGCCTTTTTGACCCTTTTCATCTGACCTCATTATATCCTCACAACACACCGCACCCTCAAACCCTCTGTGATCCCTCACTGCAGATCAAGCGCTACAACTTCAAGCACCCTGGATACAGCGCCCGCGCTGCCCATGCCACCCAGCTGCTGTGGCACGACACCCAGCGCGTCGGCTGTGCCGTCACGACCAACTGCAAGATCAAGACGTACATCTGTCAGTACCAGCCGCAGGGCAACATAAAGAAAGGCGCCGGCCTGCCCCAGCTGTGGGCGCACGAGGTCTTCCCCCTGGGAACACCTGCCGACAGCAGCGGCGGCGGCGGCGGTGGCGGCGCACGCAACCCGCCTGTCAGCCCGCCCCTGAGCCCCGAAGTGCCCCCCAACGGCGCTGGCTCGGGCGGCAACAGCGGCGGCGGGACCAGCACCCCCAGCGGCCCGGCCGCCCCTCCCTCAAGCACCCCCGGCCCCGCTGCACCGCCCCAAGTCACGCCGATACCCGGCGGTGGCGGCAACAGCCAGATTCCCATCCTGGGTCCCGACAATGGCAGCAACCACGAGGAAGACGACCCGACACCCGACCCTCTGGCTTCCGGCGCCGGCGGCGGCGTCGACGCGGCGACTGCACGGCAGCTGCTCGACCAGCAGAACGGCTACAGGGCCAGGCACGGAGTGGAGAACCTGAAGTGGGACGCCGGGCTGGCGGCCTCGGCGGCGGCGTTTGCGGCGGGGTGCCCGCTGGGGCACTCGGGGACCCGAGGGATTGGCGAGAACATTGCATGGTGAGTCACAGCCTGTCCGCCCCCGTTCCTGACTGGGATAAGGTCGTCAGGGTGGAAAGTCCTCAGTTCATAATACTTCGGACCACCTTCTGCCATTTAGTTGATGATGGACATTTCCTGGGAGCGCACCTCCAAACACCAAGCTGCATGACGATTTTGCCCACATGTTGCTCGGTCTGTACCGCAACTCGAACTCAAGCCAGGCAATTTGCTCCTCCCCGCCAACCTCGGCCGTCGCGCAGGGGCAACCCCGACTGGCGCGCGGCGATCCAGGCGTGGTACGACGAGGTGCAGTACGTTGACTGGTCAAACCTCGGCTGGCGCGAGTCCACTGGCCACTTCACGCAGCTCGTCTGGCGCGACACCACGGCCGTCGGCTGCGCGCTCAACGCGCAGTGCCCGCAGCCGACCTACATCTGCCAGTACGCCCCTGCCGGCAACATACTTGGGCAGGACTGGACCCAGCACGTCTTCCCCGTCGGCGGCTACAGGGCAGGCGGCGCCGGCAGCGCAGGCGCAGGCGCGGGTGGCGCGGCTGGCGGAGGCGGCGCCGCCACGGGCGGCAGCGCCCCGCCCTCGCCGCCGTCGTCGCCGCCGAGCACGGCCGGGGGCGGCAGCGGAGACGGAAATGTTGTGGACTCGAGCGGCGCCGGCAGCGGCGGCAGCGGCGGCAGCTCCGGCGCGCCCGCAGGGCTGAGCGCTGACCTGGCGGCCGTCCTGCAGCGCCACAACGAGCTGCGCGCCCGCCACGGCGCGGCGCCGCTGTCTTGGGACGCGCCGCTGGCGGCGCAGGCCCAGGGCTACGCAGACGGCTGCCCCAACGGGCACTCGGGCATGAGCGGTGTCGGCGAGAACCTTGCGTGGGGTTACTCATCATTTGAGGAGGCTGTCAACGCCTGGTACAATGAGGTGGGTCGGCTGGGCGCTGTGAGTTGGCGGGCAGCCAGCAGCTGAGGGGGGCTGATCAGGGACCTGCCTGTGGTTCGGGCGGGCTAGCCTGCACAATACCCTGACAAAGGGGACGATGAGGCTCCCCAAATGAGCAAGGCGAGATTCAGCAGAGAAGGGGCCTGCTCGTCTCCACCTGCCTTTCCCCCTTGGAAAGTACAACCTCACAATCCCCCTGTTTGCTAACCACCACCAGGTGAGCTCTTACGACTACAACGCCGCCACCTTCAGCGGCGCGACCGGCCACTTCACCCAGGTGGTCTGGAAAGGCACCACCAAGCTCGGCTGCGGGTCCAACCCGTCCTGCGGCATGAAGACGTACGTCTGCCAGTACACGCCCCCCGGCAACGTGATGGGGGAGTTTGCGGACAACGTGGGGCGCCCCACGTGACGCGGCCCGGCAGGCCGGCTGCTGCACAGCAAGGGCTGGTAGTATGTGGATGCGCCAGGACCAATAAGAGTTTATATTCGCGCACGAGCAACTGAGGACAAGCATGTAGCGAGGTTGGCACCATGTGGCTACCGCTCCGAGACGGTTTCTCATTCAATTTATCGCTCATGAGGATGCCAGCAGCCGGACTGCTGTCTGGGCCGCCTCGTCGCTGTTGCGCTGCGGCCTCTCCTTCACGCATCAACCCAGGGTTGACAGACCATTTCATAATTAATTGACCCAAGCCGCAGCCGGCACGCGCTGCGGCCCCAATCGGTGGGGTGCCACCCCAGTGAGAAGATCAATTGCACTGCACGCGCCAGGGCGCATTTTTGGATTTCGCTAGAACGCTTCCTGCAGGATGGAACCACCCACCAGGGTTTTGAACTATCATACTTTGGCCTCAAACCACTGGTTCGTCTATCAATTCAGCCCTAACCCCTCGGGCATATCATGCAGGGTTTTGCAGGCAGGGGGAGGCTGAATATGCACGGGTCACTAGTTGGCTGGTTGAATGATAGGTGTTGTGAAGCACGCCTGCCCCAGCCCTCATGGCCAGCCTCTAAGTGTCGCACCACGCCCTCCGGCGACAGCCGACTGCCCCAACTCAGTTCCGCAGGGAGGACATTACATTTTGCCAGGCTCAACATTGCATTTTGCCAGGTTCTTTGTGTAACCGACTCTCTCCTTTACATGAAGTTTTGAGAATGATAGCGCATGTTCAGGGGTGAGATGGTCTGATGAAGGGCATTCGGCCAGAACCCTGACAGAGGGGTTACTCACCTTTGCCGCCGACAAGCCTGCCGCAAATGAACACGCGCAGGCGAGGGCATAAGCAAACAAAAAGCGCAAATCAATGCTTATCAGCGCGCAAGAAAGGTTGTGCTGCGGGCAGCTGGCAGCGTCAAGCATCACGTGCAGCATGGACTGTCAAACCCACGTCACAGGAGGCGGTGCCTCCCATCACACTTTCTGGACCGGCGGTCTTCAAAACAGTGAGCTTGCGGTGTGTTCAGATTCAAAACTGCGCGGCAGCTGTGGTGCAGACAGCTCAAGGGGTGAGCTTCCGCGCTGACAATGGGCGCCTTGCGCTCCTCAAGTCGCATCCTGCAACAGCCGTTGCGGCTGCATAGCGCACGCACCACAGGTGGGCTTCTAAAGAGCAGCATAAAACAGAGCATGCATACGTTGGTCGAGCGGCCGGCTCGGCGCGCCGACGGGGCCCGAGCTGCTGCGCGCCGACAACCTCGGCGACGCATCACGGCCGCGCGAGCCGGATGACGGGGCCCGCAGGGCTGTCGCCCCGCGCCGCGGTGCCGCGCCCTATCAGGTCCCGCAGGTGGAACCTCACTCCCAGTGTGCTGCGGCGCAGCTTCAGCTTCAGCAGCTCCTTCTCAAGCGCCTCCCCAAACCTTGGCGAGAGGGGTTGAGAAGAGGGTGGGGTGATGGCAGCTGATTACTGGGGCCGCTTTGGGGGGTCCATTGACTTGACTGAAATTTATGCTTTAAATGATGGTGCAGCTCCTGGCCGTGCTCCAGATTGCTGTGGCGGGGACACTCGAGCGAATCTGGTGGGGCGCGCCGAGCGCTACACAGGTGCCAGCGACGCTGGGGCACAGCTGTTTGGACCGCTTATACCAAAAGCAGTGCACATGTAAGATTGTACGGGCAAATCGTGAGAGCATTCGCGTTTGCTCGCGCGCGCTTGTGTGTGTGTGTGTGTGTGTGTGTGTGTGTGTGTGCACGCGTGCGCACGCGGGTACACGTGTGTTGCTGTGAAAGTGTGTGCGCAAGTGCACACCCCACCTTTTCTTCGAGAGCGCCTGCGTCAGCTCCTGCCGCCCGTCCACGAGCCACCGCACGATCCGCCCCGCCCCGGGCACCGTGAACGTGAGCCGCCCCGGCACCAGGGAGTCGCGGCTCAGCAGCTCGGCCGCCAACAGGTGGGAGACATCTGCATCGCCCGACCGGGCGGTGGCGGCGGCCGCGGCGGCGGGGCCGGCGTGTTTGCCGGCGTGCGGGAGAGCTGCTGTCCGCCTGGCTCCGTCCGGCTGCTGTTGATGGTGATGCCGCTGCCCTCGCTGCCCTTGCTGCTGCTGCGGCGGCTGCTGCTGCTGCTGCTGCTGTTGCTGCTGCTGGGACAGCCGCCGGCCAGGGGCATCGCCACCGCCAGCGCTGCTGCTGTCATCGCGCCCTGCCAGCAGCTGCAGCAGCCGCTCCACGCTGATGCTCGCGTCCCGGCAGCGTGGCGCAACGCGGTCCCTGAATCGCCGCAGCGCCGCCGCTGCCGCCGCGGCCGCCGCGGGCGCGGTGACGACGGCGCGGGCGCCGGGGCCGGGCGCCGCCTGTTCCGCTGCCTCGACCCGCTGTCCCTCCAGCTGCCGCAGCTGCCCCTGCCGCGCTTCATCATCCTTGTGCGCAATGATTGATGATATCAGGGCCAAATAATCGCTCATTAGCAGCACGACATGTTCGTCTGCACCCGTCGCCAGGCGGAATGCGCGCGCGCGGCCGCGCGCCAGCAAGTCGTCTAGATCGCGATCTGCCGCCGTGCGATCTGAGACCACCGTGTAAATGTGGGCTTTGAGGACGAATGGAGGGAGCCCGCCCGCACCCCAGGCCGCTGACTGCTGCTGCTGCTGCTGCTGCTGCTGCTGTTGGGCTGCGGGAGGGCGACGTTGTTTGGCACACGCTGCAGCTGCGACCGCGCCGTAGAGTTCAGCCTTCAGTAGCATCACCGCCGCCTCGACGTCGCTCGGTACGTCAAGTTCGCCATCATTGTCACAGGCCCCCGCGTCGAGTTCGGGCCGGGGTGGTGTAATGGGCGGCACGACGATCGACGCCGCCGTGAGTGTGCCCGCTGGTGCTGCTACAGCTGCAGCTGCTCCCTGCTGTCCGGGACCTTGGAAATCGACTTTGCTGGTGATATCAAGAAGGCGCCGTTTTTTGGTAGGCTGGACGTCAGCCATTTTGATCCTGCAGACCGCCGCGCGCGAAGATCGCTGTTGTGATAATCGTATCTGAGTAGGTTGAAGGAGAGTCAATTCAGCTGTCCCTGTTTGGCTCATGACCCGCCTGGTTTTGCGGCTCCCAGCGGTAGCAGGTCGTGCTGGAGCTGCAGAGAGCATGACATGCGTGCCGTCGGGTTTTGCCACCGCCTCGGCTTCAACCTGACCTTGCGTCCATCCTCAAGGCTGCTGTGTGATAAATATAGCACTGAGTCGCTCAGAAGCTTGCATATGTGTATAAATGTGTCTCCTTTCAAGTGATGCATAAGCATTCAAGTGCGCTGCGACTGCATGACGCAGACGGCCCTTCACCACAGTGCTGATGACCCCAAAGCATCATGCCACAGCAAGGGGAGCGATGAATGATGAGATTTTACAACTTGACAGCATATGGTGCAACTCTGCAAAGTGGATACTGCTCCTCCTGCCCAGCGGCGAGGAGAAGACCACCGTGACGCTCGCCTCCCCTGCCAGGAGGCAGGTGGAGGTCCGGCGCTGCTGCGCAGCTATGGGCAGCGCGCGGCTCTTTTGCCTGGGGTGGCCCCACAGGAACCAGGCAGATCAACAACAAATCAATGCGAACATTCACGAAGACCTCTACGAATCCGCCACACACAACAAGACAGCCATCAGCAGGCCACGAGGCCACGCCCCCCACACACGTATATGCTCATCCACACCTGCATACACCCTCATCTCCACACGGCACACCTTGCCGCAGCTCAAGCAACAGTGCCTCCACCACGGCCTGCCCCGGTGCCGCCGCTGGCGTTAACGCCGCCTGTAATCCTCTGTGGCCGCGTGCGGGCCAGCGGCAGCACCTGAAACCCCAGCGACGGCGGCCGCAGCATCCCGTCGTCCCCTTCGTCGCCGCCGAAACCGCCGGAACCGCCGCCCTCGCTGTCGCCGCCGGGCCCCAGCCCGAGGTCCCCAATCAGCAGCAGCCCGCGCGCGGCGCTGCCGGCGCCGCCGGATTCGACGGTGAGGGCGTCTGGGTGCTGCGAAGCCGGGTCAGCGATGAGCATGCTGAGGTTCAGGTGCAGCCCCACCTCGAAGCGGTGGACCGCC
>NW_014011326.1:0-9710 GCF_000611645.1 Monoraphidium neglectum
TGTGGGGAGAGCTGCTTTGCAGGGTGAGGGGGTGCAGAGAGGGGAGCTGCTTGGGTGGAGAGGCAGGCTTGAGGGGCGACGGACGGCCGCGGCCGCGGTCGGGGTGGGGGTTATTGCTGCGAGGTGCGGCCGTCGACAGGAGTAGGGGCGGCATGGCCGAGGGGGGGGGGGAGACGAGCGGAGGGAGTATGGTCGAGGGTTGCGACTGGGATGGGGGTTGGTGTTCAGGCATAGGGGCCGGAGGGAGCAGGGACGGGGGGGCGCGGACGCAGAGGAGGGGACAGGGGGAGGGGCAGACCCTCGGGGGCGGCACCGCCCGATGACGCCGCGGCGGTGGCAACGTGGCCGCACGGCATTGGCGCAGCGCTGGCGCAGCGGGCGCCCCGGGGCCGGCTCCCGTTTGTGCACTGCCGGCCGTCTGACGCCCCCGCCTCACTCGGTTTCCCGCAGGCAATACGGTGCCGTGTGCAGTACGATCCCCGGGCATGTGTACCTGTACTGCTGGCCTTCGGCTGACTGTGTTGCCTGCCAGCTGTTGCAAGGCCACTTTATCGCTCCCCGACCCTGTCCGGCCGCAACCCCTCCCAATCACACACACACACATGCGCACGCACGCACACACACACACACACACACACGCACGCACGCATGCGCACACACACACACACACACACAGAGAAGAGGATGAACCCCGGCGGTCGCAAACCATAAACCTTGAACCCAAAACTGCCAACCCACGTCGATGCCGTAGACGTTTCCGTAATCAACGCTGGCAATGTGCGCCAGGTCGCACACCGCCGCCGGTGCCGCCCGCGCCAGCGCGGCCAGCAGGCCCGGCTCGTCGTCCCCAAGCATGCGCAGCAGCTGCACGGCGTGATGCAGCCGGATTAAGCTCTCGCCGCTGACGTCATCTTTCGCCTTCCTGCATTCCGCCAGCGCGCGCGCGAAGCCGGGCGCCATCTTCGCGCGTCCTGCCTTGCCGAGCGCGAGCAGCAGCAAATTGTAGGCGCGTCCGGGCTGGAGCGCGCCGGGCGGCGGCGCGCGGCGCTGCTGGGCGATGAGCAGGAGGGCTGTGGTGGGGGTGTCCCAGTCCGCATCGGAGGCCGCGGGGCCGCCAATGTAAAGGGCGAAGGCGTGCGTGGCAAAGGCCGGGGTGGCGGTGGCTGCGTCGCAGGCGGCGTCGCCGCCGTAAATGACGAGGAGGGAGAGGCAGGTGAGGGCCTCGGCTCGGGTCTGGGAGCTGCGGGGGAGGGGGGAGGTGCAGGAAAGGGCAGTGAGCGCGGGCACTGCAAGGCGCGCGACGCGCGACGCGTGTGGCGTGCGCTGCCGTGCGGGCCTGGGGCGGCGCGCGGGCGCGGTCGGCGCCGCGCGGCGTCGAGTGGCCCCAGCCCGGCTTCTGCTCCGCGAGCGGCGGCACGTGCGCGCGGCGGGCGCTGCCGCGGGCCGGCGAGGCAGTCACCGTGTGAACTGAGAGGATTCGGATTCCATCAGCCGCAGCAACGCGGGCGCCGCGCCCTCCTCCCGCAGAAGCAGCCCCACGGGCCCCTCCCCGCCGAGCATCACCGCGGCAAGGGCCGCGGCCGCGTCGCGCGCGGTGGCGGCGTTGGCGCTGCCAAGGCATGCGACCGCCCGCGTGAGCAGGCCGTCTGCAGACGCAAGCTGCATCGGCCGGGGGCCTGCGGCCTGGCCGCCTGGGCCGGGACCAAGGTTGGCCGCGCGCGTTGGTGGGCCGGCGTCGCCGGTAGGCGGAGGGGTGAGCTTTGGCGAGCGCAGAGTGAGGAGGGTAGAAGCCAGGCAGGCAGGAATGCAAGGGGTGCTGTCAGGCGGTCCGGCCGTGCCGCTGATCGGTCTCCTGCAATTGGTGCGCAGGATATGCTTGCGGGCCCGCTCCAGGGGGCGAGCGACGCTCGCTTTGCGCGCCGCGCCCTCACAGAGCCGCGCCGCCCGGCCCCGGCGCCGAGCTCACCCTCAGCGAGCACGCGCGCTGCCTGCAGCGCGGCCTGGACAATGCCCGCGTCTGCCGCGCGCAGGCATGCCACCAGCTGCTGCAGCGCGGGGCCCGGCACGGCCGCCGCGGCGCGCCGGTCCTGGGGCGCCGCCGACCAGGCCTCGCGGTCGCGCTCGGCCGCGGCCTTCAACGCGGCCAGCGCAGGGGCGGCGCGGGCGAGTGCGCCCGCTTGCGCGCCTCTTGGCCTCTGCTTCAAAGTGGACATGAGATTGAGGACGGCCTGGCCAAGCGCCAGCGGCGCCGCACCCGCAGCAGCTGCTGCTGCTGCTGCTGCTGCTGCTGTCGCCGCGGGTGCCATCACCGGCCGGGTGAACGTGCACGCCTATGTGCCAGGTTGGAATGCCAAAATGGGGTGATCGAGGACACCTGCTGTGAGAAGACCGCGCTACACGGCAGTTGCTCGATATCTGTCACAACGGAATAGATAAGGATCGTGCACCCGTGTAGATCAACGAAGTTGGCCTTTCACAGGCACAGATTGCGTGCGTAGCCAGGTCTGAACAGCTTCAGGGGCCGTGCGTGTGCCGGCAGTGCAACATGCAGTGCGCCAGCGTTGAGGGTCGGTTACGTAGTAATGGTCACGCACGCACCTGGCGCAACAGTGTGGCCTCCCCTGAAATGTTCACAAATGCACAAAGGGCATGACCGAGACAGCACGGACAGGGCTTTGGCATGCGATTTTGAGCATGTGTGCTTGGATGCATCGAGCGTCAGAGTGTGGGAGGGCGGCCGTACGCCAAATTCATACAACTTGAATCCATGGCAGCTTGGTGACATTCCAACCCCACTGCAGGGGAGCCATGCACAGCTTGAGGGAGCTGGAAGTGTGGCAGCTGCGCGAGATCCGCCCAGTGTGCGCCCCCCCCCCGCGGCGCCCTGCAGACCCGATAGACCCTACACGCGCGTCTGCTGGCGCCTCAAATCCACCAGGCAAGTGACAACGGGTAGCTGGGCCGTCAGCGGGAGCGGAGCAGCGCAGCGGCGCCCCGGCGCACAGAGGAAATCAAAAATCCTGTATGATATTAAACGTATGCCTCTTGATTGCAAGACGACAAAGTAGGCATCAGTGTTGACTTTTGCAAGATTCTCTGGCAGCTGCTGGTCAAGGGGCCCAAACAAGAGCAGCTTAGGGCCAGCAACCAGCGAGGTTGTTGCTTAATGGCCGCATTACCGTTGGTTGCCAAGGAGGGCAGCAGCACCAAGGAAGGCAGCAGTGGCACCAGCAGCGGCGACGAAAGGGGAGCAGTGTCAACGCGACCTATGATTCCGAGACTGTGGCCGAGAGCGATTCAGGCCGCAAGCAGGGGCACATGGATGAAAATGCGGAGTTTGAAGCCACACGTTTGAGCGATGACAAGGGGCAGATGTGGCAGACAGCAGTGTGCGGCTCTTGAACCCAAATGTCTTGAATAGTGAGCTGTCTTACAATTCAGGGACGTACACAGTACCGGTACCAAGTGCCACCTTTGGCCTTTGGAGTGGAGTGACGGCCTTTGGAGTGTTGACCCAAGGTTTGACCCGATGGTGACTCATGACAGCAGTGCCACCCACATCACGAGTTTCTTGTACGGTACGCTGCAACTCTCCGGCAGGTCGGCCTGCGCGTCACAAATTCATGAAGCGCGCGCTGGTAGATCACCCCAGTCCACGTGTGATCTGCGCATCATACATGTCACGAATATAGTGTTGAGAGGAATCGACGCAGAAGAGGGCCAGGATGTCGGAGTCGCAGTCCTCCGCGGCCCACTCCTACTCTTCTGCGGGCGTGTCAGAATCCGAGGCCGGATCGGAGCATGGGGATGCGCTCAACGCGCTGCAGGACGGCGGGTGAGCTGATCTCTTGCCAACAACGCGCATGTTGACGTGCACCAGCCGGCAGGTGCGCCGAAAGCGCAACACACCTGGGGCGCATATGATGTACTGTATGTAAATGCTGCCTGGTGCCGCAGCGGGGATGAGGACATTACGGACCTGCTGGAGGGCAACAGGGGCCTGAGGGAAGCGGTGAGCTTGCATTTGCAAGAGTCCGTCGCCCACAGCTGTTGAGGTGTTGTCGGCGCCACGCGGCATGTCACAAGATCTTTCAGTGCACTCGCGTCCATGCGGACCATGCGCAGTGCCATGAGATACAAAACAGTGAACGGTCCATGCTTGCAGCTTGAAGTGTGACGTGCTTGCTCACTCCATGCCCCAATGTCCATTCGCATGTTTTGTGAACACCTCTGGCGTCGCGGGCCATGTCAGATTTGCGCGACGCTCGTCCTGCTGACCAAGCGGGCCAGCAATGTGGACATCCGATGGATCGCGCTGCGCATGATCCTGGAGTTTCTGCAGGCGAGCCGGCATCCGAGCCAGCGGGCGGGACCATGCGCGGGCATCACACCACAGCATCTGCGCGGATAAGCCACAGCGGCACAGTGCCGCTGCTGGGATGCGTGGGCGGCTTGAAACTGGCATGCGTGCAACGAGTTGGGGCAGCGAGATGCACGCTGCACAGGCCGGGACATGCTGTCTCATTCAAACTCGGACACATGGCAATAATGGGATCCTTGGCTGACTGTGTTGTGGTCCTGCCGCCTGTAATACCTCATGCAACTTCCTGCCTAAACATCCTGCCACCAACCCCTACGCTGCCGCAGATGTTCCGCGTGGTCTTCAACACCGGGTTCTCGTGGGTGGCCAGACAGCAGCGGGGGGGGAAGCCGTGATCCTGTCAAAGCAGCAGCAGCAGAGCAGCAGCAGCAGCAGCAGCAGCAGCAGCAGCAGCAGCAGCAGCAGCAGCAGCAGCAGCAGCAGCCAGCCGCAGGAGAGATGGGCATTAGGGCGCTGCGTAGGCAGGCGCTTCAGGAAAAGCTCCGAGCACGCGCATGCGACCCCTGTGCCAGGTCGATGCGGCGGCCTGTATTATGTTCTATCATGCAACCCCATGTTGCCTGACGGGGCTTCTCACCAACCCAGGTGGGCCATCCAGCGCGACAACTGGGCGTTCAAGGCCATTCGGCCCCTGCTGTTCAGGCTGCTGATTATACCCCTCGGTGAGCAGGCAGCACGTGACCCGCCGGGCCGCGCAGTGCGTGGCCGGCGGGCAGCAGGTACAGGCAGTGATTCGCGACCACGCATGCCATCCATATTGTAAGCAGAGGAAAGTATGTAAGCGATTACTTTCAGCAGCTGGCGATACAGTCCGTTGACCGCAAGCTGTGTTGTTGCTTGTGCAACTCGAATCCCACCACTCTGCTCCTGTCAGGTTGGTGACAATTGTTGTGGCATCAAAGCCAGGCAGGAAAGCCAGGGATGCAGTGAGGTTGACCCGCTTCACATAACCGGGCACCCCTCCCCCTGACAGGCTACAAGTCTTACGTGACGGCTGTGTACGTCATCTCAGCGCTCATCGTGCTGAGCCTGGCGCTGGCGGTGTGGTTGGCTCTGCGGCTGAAAAAGGACGACAGCGCGTCGACCGGCGGCTGGATGGGCAGGTGGGTATACAGGGTGGCTCCGCATGACGCGGCGGAAAGCGTAAGCGTGGTGAGGGTCAACACTTGGAGATGGCAGCATGTGTTGAAGCGTTTGGCGGCAATCGCTGTCCAGCTGCCCTGTAGGCTGATAGACGCACGCGTCCCGCAGGCTGGTGGGGTCCCTGCAGATGCTGACGCTGGTCATGTGGTCCATTGCTTGGGTCTCCATTATGGACTACCTGGTGAGGGACGACCCAGATCTTAGATCCTCACTGTGATCTGGCAGCATGGTCTGATCCTCTTTTGCTCAAGTAATTGTCGAACTGTTGTGCGTGGGTCCATCATGGCGGGATGCATATTGCCAGGAAGTTGTGCTGAATGTGCCCCCTCCCTGCCTTCCATTCGCAGATCTTCATGTAAGCAGCTCAGTTCCAAGGGGGGTCGCAGCTGCTTACATGAACGGCACGGCGGAGCAACCAGGCATTGGAGGCCTTCCGCACCGGGGAAAACTCCAGGCAGTGCAGTTGTCGCCATGGCAGGGGCCGCGGCCCTCTTGGCAGCCCAGCAGTCCCGCCTTGATCTGCAGTTGCAGGCTCAATTTTGCCAGCCCCCTTGCTGCGGCTGCTGCCTGCCGCAATTCTCCCCACCTCGCCCGCCGGGCACCCGTGCAGGGCAAACTGCCAGTGGACCCACGGACTGGCGGCGCGCAACGTGGCTCACGCGGTCTTCACGGACCAAAACTGCCTGGCCATGCCCCACCTGGTGCACATGGTGGTGGCGGGCCTCGTAGCACTGCTGCTCGGCGCCGTGGTCATGCTGATGGTGAGACGGGGCGGCGGGTTTCAAGCGTGCGCCTGTGCATGCGTGCGTGCGTCTGTGCATGCGTGCGTGCGTCTGTGCATGCGAGTGTGCGTCTGTGCATATGTGCGTGCATGTGTGTGTGTGCGTCTGTGAGTGCGTGAGTTCTTGCATGCTGACGGTCTGACAGCACACCGTACATGTCAGCCTCACCCTGCAAGCAGCCACATCCCACATTAGCCTGCCCGTGCCACGTCTTTCGCACTAAACTGCCCTGCAGGCTGTGGGCGAGTGCGACCTCAACCCCTTGACGAGGTCGCTGCTGGCTGCGCCAGATGGCACCACCGCTTCCCGGGTGGTGGCCCTCAAGGTGCGGGGCACAGCAAACCCAACGCATACGTGAAGCAGCGCTCTTAGTGGCAGCGTTGCACAATTCCAGACACTTGGTCACTTGGCAAGGGCGGCTCTGCCCACCAAGGCTCGACAAATGCAGCCGGCATGCGTGGAAGGCTTGGCCGCCCCAGCACGTATGGGCGCCCGTTCACGTCCTGCATTTCTGCGCATGCCCCGTCCCCGCTCCGCCCGTTGACACCCCCAACCCCTCCCCACCCTTCACAGATGGTGATGGTGATACTTTCCACTGTCATCACCTTCAGCCCCACCAACCAGTGCGTCATCATGGTCATCTGCGCGGGGCTCATTACGCTGCAGCTGCTCTCGTCGGTGAGCCACCCCTCAAGACCAGGCCTTTCGCGCCTCGCGTCAGCTGGTGCACGCGTTGCTGCAGCTGTCACTTCCTGAGTGACGTGCTCTGTGCCTTGGGAGCCACGGCCGAGCTGCGCCTCTGCTGCGGCTATGCCTATGCAAGCGAACCACGTGTCGTGTGCAGCACAGTGATTAGCTTCACTGCCGCGACCATACCAGGTGCCTTACTACTGTGACTGGATCAATCTCGCTTGGGTTGGGCTGTGGTGCGGCATAGTCTACACATGCGTGCTACTGGTAAGCTGCAGCCACGCTCGCTGGTTGCAGCGAGGGTGTTTTCATTCGGAGCAGGCGGGCTCGCAGACACACAGCCGCTGCGGCTGCCGTCCATGCCCAACGATACAGTCCCCAGGGTGGCTGGTTGCGCAGCTCAGCATCGGCGACATGACTCGGCATCACAGTGCCCAGTGTCGTGCACGGCCTGGGGACCCACATTGTTGCCTCGCCTCCCGGCCAAGCTGCTGCCCCGGCCCCCTGTCCCAGATATGTCCCCTCTCTCCATGCTGTGCGCCCGCCTGCCAAAGGCCGAACTTGCCCCTCCCCTTAACACCCCCTCCGAAAACCTTCAGAACATCATAGAGCTGAAAGGCCTGGCCGGCACACCCGCAGCCCACACACTCACCTGGGTGCGCGGCGGGGCCGGGCCGGGCGGGGCGTGCTCGCCATACGGCGCCTGGTGCCATGCTGGGCTCGCTGGTCGCGCAGTGACGTATGTTTGTCGGACGTTCAGTGCTGCTTTGCCGGCAGGCGTTGTACATGATAAACAGACAAATTGCATCGCCTCGCGTGCAGGCGTTGCCACCACTCGTCTCCGCAGCTTTGCGTCGCAGTCACTGATGAGCCACCCACGTACGCGCCTCCGCGCCGCAGGCGGTGCTCTGGGGCATCTTCCCGTCGGTGCTGCTGGGCGCGGCCGCCAGCGCGGCGCGGCTGCAGTGGCTGCGGCGCCCTCTGGCGCGGCTCCACGAGGCGCAGGCGGATCCTGAGTCGCTGCGGGACCCGAAGCATGTGTACCTCTTCAGCAGCCCCTGGGAGGTCAGCGGTGGTGGGGGTGGGGGTGGGGGGCGCTTTGGGAGACGCTCGTGGGGTGGGCAGCCGTGGACAGACCGGGGCATCGAAGCGAAACGTCGCCGCGGGCTTGAGCGGGGCAGGGAGGGAAATTTCAGGATGAACCGAGCAGATGGTGGTGCTGCGCTGCACGTGGGAAGCAGGACCACGGGGCGAAGACCTTGCTGCGTTCACACTGTACCGTTCGCCGCTGCTCGTGCTCGTGTGTGTGTGGACACGCCCTCAGCCCTGCGCCGACCGCCGACAACCGCCCCCAATCGCCGTCAACCGCCATTAGGTGGAGATCCTGTCGCGGTCCATGCGGCGGTGGGACTGGGACGGCGTGCCAGTCCCAGAGGCGACAGAATTTGGGGAGTTTGTGCTCATGGTGAGGCCCTCGGACGACAGCGAGGTTGCTGGTTTAGTACTTGTGTGTGGGGGGGGGAGGAGTGAGTGTGCACGTGTGCGTGTGTGTGCGTGTGCGTGCGTGCGCTCGCGTGCATGTGTCGGTGTGTATGTGGGGCTATGAGCATGTCTTCTTTGGGGTTATATCTATGCAGACGACTGATAATGCTCACCTCCCTCATCACAAGCGGTACCACTGTGCTAGGGGCGGCGTGGTGGCACATCGCCATGCTCTCCTGGCATCCTGTCGGCCTGCCCCCTGCTCCGCCGCCCGACTGTGTTTCCTGCGGCCAGCACTGCACCTCTGCATGGGCGACCTTGTGTATTGGCACGCGCGAGCCGCCCCACCATCACCCTTCCTCGTTCTAAGGGCATATCCCTGGCCCACGCCCCTCCCAACAGTGTGGGATGGCGCGCCACCCCGGCAACTCGGCGCTGCTCATCTCCTATGCAAACTTCTTCATAGAGGTGAGTGATGGCCTCCTGCGACCTTGTGCCGAATCACCTCGCACCTTGTCGATTGCACTACTTGATGTGAATGTGCAACTGATACGCCAAGCGCATGCAGTACGCGATGGAGCAGCAAATGGCCATGATTCCCATCAATTTCTCCTGCGTCCCTGGATTCTCCTCCCCTGATCCAGCACCCCTGCTAACCCCCTCTCGACCCTTTCTTATCGTCTTTCTTCCTCCTTACCATGCTCGCACCCCGCCCGACCACCCTCTGTCCTCCTACCTTCAACCCCGCTCACATGCCAGACCTTTCAACCCTCCCGCCTCCACCCCCGCGCCCCCCCGCCCTTCCCCCTGGCCCTCTCAGGCGCGTCACGACGCCCAGAATGCGCGCACCCAGCTCCAGCTGGCGACAAAGGCCGGGTTGGGGCCGATGGAGGAGCTGTTCCACTTCAAAACGCAGGTGGGTGCCGCTGGGGCAAGGGGGCAAGGCAAAGAACTGTGCGGCACGACGCTTATGTAAGAGAGCGGCTGCGCCGGGCCATCCGTCATTGATTGGGTCGCGCCACCTCGCCCTGGGCACGTGCCACCTTGTTTGGCCAGGTCGGTTTTGGGTGATCAAAGGCTCTCAGGTACCCTGAGGTCATGTTGCGGTGACTCTCCACACCGACTGTTCCCCGTCCTCTGCCGTCCATTTTCTAGCTGGACCGCAAAACCCATCGCCGTATGCTTGCTGCGCCGCACTGCCATTGTATCGCCGCATACTTGCCGCGCCGCAC
>NW_014011325.1:0-4003 GCF_000611645.1 Monoraphidium neglectum
CCACTGGAGGCACCCCTGAGGCGTCGCCTGCAGGTTTGTTCATCAAGCCTTGTCAGCCTCTGCCCCTCGTCAGGTTTGGATGCACGGTGGTGGAATGCTTGTAGTAGCTCAGTTCGACCTTTGATTGATCATGGCATTAGTGAAGTCCAACTTGTGGTGCTGTTTTGGCACGACCTGCAGCGTGTGATCGGCGTAATCGTCGCTTCGGCTCACGCCTCCTTGAATGCTCGCAGCGCTTTGTTCAGGCGACTCCGGTGCCATGCGCCGTTGTCTTCCATTACAATTCAATAATATGACATTGATATGGCGTCCTGAGGCCACTTCAAAGGTTGTGCTAATTTTTCCCAACGCCTCCTTGTGCCGTGAGTCTGGGGCCGAGTAATCAATGCCAAGGATGAGCTCCTCCAAGGATGAGCTCCTTGGCTGTCGCCGCAGCAGGTTGTCGGACGCCGCTTTTAACCTGGTGAAAAATATTTTACCTGAACTCAGATTAACACAGCGCTTGAAGCATGGAGACGCCGCTTTGTGGAGGTCGTAATCGGTGACAGAAGCCGATGAGTCAATCAAAAGGTATTCCCAGCGCGAGAAGGTCGTCAACACAGACACGGCCCATCCCCGAAAACGTTCACGTCTGGTTCGAAGCCTAATATTCTTGCTCTTCGCACTCCACAAAATCTCCCCGGCACCTTAC
Organism: Monoraphidium neglectum; assembly: GCF_000611645.1. NCBI lineage: Eukaryota > Viridiplantae > Chlorophyta > Chlorophyceae > Sphaeropleales > Selenastraceae > Monoraphidium > Monoraphidium neglectum. The sequence goes on from NW_014011325.1 coordinate 692, forward strand.
ACGTGCGTGGGCCCGGCCGTGGTTCAAGGGCAACAGGCACAAGTGGCTTGGGGTGCATCACATTGACATATGAGACGCGCATGGCTACTCCCCGCACTTGCCTGGTTCCACTCCCTTGCATCTCCCTCACTTACGCATGGTGTCGCCCTGCTGCCCGCCCCGCCCGCCCCGCTCCCCACCTGCCCCTGGTCCTGCTCGTGGCACACAATCAGATAGAAGTGTTCCACCTTCTACTATGGCTCGTACGCGATTCATGGCCATGGTCGCCCTCACCTTGTTCGCCCTGGCCACACCAACCCTGGCGGGCCGCGGCTTGAAGCAGCTTGCAAGCTCTCCGCTCCTGGGCCTGAATGGCATTACCTCCAACTTGCCCGTGAACGGCAACACTCTGCTCGCAAACGCCGGCAGCCCTCTGGGCCCCTTGGACTTTGGTCCCATCATCTTGGGTGGTGGTCCTGGTGTCACGAACACTGGCAATGCATTGATCACTGGCCTCTTTGGCGGATCGCCCACCCCCCTGCCATCGCCGACCACCCTGGGCGGCGTGCTCGGGCCCGTTACCGGCGCCCTGACCAGCGGCTTGAATAGCATCACCTCCAACTTGCCCGTCAACGGCAACACTCTGATCAAGAACGTCGGCGGCGCAGTGGACTTTGGTCCCGACATCTTGGGCGGTGGTCCGGTTGTCACAAACACTGGCAATTTATTGATCACTGGCCTCCTTGGCGGAAGGTGATCGCTCACGACTTTGAACCCACCTCTTTCTTATGCTGGCGGCCCGCAATTGCGCGTGGCGCTGCAGATGTTGATTTGGTGTGCTGCATCCCCGCATGCATGTTTGCTTGCCTGCTTTAATGAACGGCTTTGACCATGTTGGCTGCTTCAATAATGCATGATGAGTCAGCCGCTGGCATTTGATTGGATGGGTTTGATGTGATAATTTGACGCATCAACAGTATTAACGTGCACTTTTCGATGCAACCTGATTTTACTGCGCGCATGCCCCACACTCGTAAACTAGCGCTTTGGAGCGCCGCCCCAGGGGCGCGCCCCGAAGGCGGCCGCGCGTGCCATGGTTTGATGTAGCGAGGCGAGACTGCGCTGCTGTAGGGATTGATGTCCCCATTCATCATACTCCCTAGACGGTCGCTGTTCTAACCGCCCCGCTTGGAAGGAGGCTTGCTCATATCTCCTGCTGAGGAGGCGTGCGTGTGCCCTCTAGCTGATTCCCGACTTGACCGCACCTGCTCACACCTCTGGCCTTCAAGGTTGTGGGCGTCAACCCTTTGGGAAGCCAGGGGTTCTCCCCTCGCTGCTGGAAAATTGTGATGTAATGTACTTGTTCAATGCATCAATCACTTGCTCCGCGGACCGGCCGGTGTGGATGTCCTTCACCCAGGCTTGAACCCAACTCTGGTGTGCCTAGCCTGCAGGCCCCCGGCTAGCAGCGCTGCAGGGCGTCTGCCCAAATCTCCGATCAGCTTCACTTCCCATCAGCATGTCTCATGATCACGCTGAATGTGATCTATTCTATGATGTAGGCCGTCCAAACAAACGTCGCATGTTGTGCGCACAGCACACATCCTGTATACTGTACGTGAAGCACTTTGGCGCAGCCCAAGTGTCAGCCGTGTACAGTATTGCAAGCTAGCAGCAGCGTAGCCAGTGTGGAGCAGCATAAAAATGGAATTCGGAACCCAATGGATGGGGTGTGGATTGTCGTCTAGCTCCTGCTTCGCTGCGGCGCTTTGCGTGCTTATTGCGTGGTCCGGGGGCCCATCTACACGCCGGCAGCGCGCGCAAGCCCCCATCCCTAGAATAGGCTTCAGCTGTGTGCGCCACTGTTTGGCATGTGCGAGCGTGGTGCACGACGTGCATATCACGAGAGCCCTGTCCCAAGCTTCTGACCCGGTTGGAATCTGCATTATTCCAGGTCAGCAACCCCAAGCACCAGCAACCAACAAGCGACCAAACATGTTGCTTGCCCCCCCCCCCCCTGCAGGCAGCCCCTACGCCCAACACGCCATGCGTGGGGGATCTGTGCGGACCAGCTGCTGATAGTTCTTCGTGTGGTACACACTCCGCCCGTTGAAAGAACAGTGCAGATACCGAAGGTGGCAGCAAGGGGCTGCTTCGGGACCCAGGTTCACCGCCACTCACACCTGACACCTCCCGCCCGAACAAACTCACAAATACAGTACCAAGCAGCGCTTGCTCAGCGTGGCGCTACTAGTGGACGTGACGCGTGCAGCCCATTGAACCTGGCTCGTCAGATATTCGTAGAATGTGGGTCAGCGCACCCAGCTCCGGTACTCATATTGGGGTTGGCAGGGGTGCCGCCTAGAGACCCAAGCAAGGTCGATCATCCTGACCGCCACCACAACCCAGCGCGTCACTCTATGTGCGTCTTGATGAATGTACACGCTCAGCGCTGAGACATCGAAATCAGGCCGATTGCTTCCTGTAAAACAAGGAGCTGCTCCTGACCAAGCAGAAGCACCTGCCCAATGCTGGTTGCACGGACGATGGTGGAATGCATAAAACAGGTGAACGTGAGCTTGAATCAAACACTGCAGCACTGAGAATTCGGTGCTTGCGGCACAGTCTGCATGCAGCGCGTAAGCGCAACCGTCGCTTCGGCTCACGCCTGCTTGGCTGCACGTGGCGCTTTGATTAGGTGACTCCCGCGCCATGTTCCGATGTCTTCCTGTATCAGTTTGACAATGTGACCATCACTTGGAGTCCTGAGGCGACTTCATATGTGGGGCTAATCGCTCCCAATGCCTCTTTGTGTCGTGAGAGGGGCCGACAGTGATATGATAATCAGTGCAAAGCCTCATCCAAACACGGGCACCTTTGCTGCTCCCGCAGCAGCCAGCCGCACGCCGGGTTCGGCCTTGTGAAAAGAAACAAAGCACCTGAGTGCGAAAACACACAAGATTTTGATCATGGAGGCGCCGCTTTGTGGCGGTCATAACCCGGGGCAGAAGAAGTCCCCGATGAGTCAACCAATGAGTATCCCCGGCGCGAGAAGGTCGGTCACCAACATATGGAACACAAAAGGTTCGCACTAGTCTGCTTTGTTATTCAAAGGCTTGGTTCTACTCCTTCGCTGACTCCGGGAGACAAGCCCCACTCGCACAGTCTACCACGTGGGTGCACGCGGCCGCATATATGCGGGAAATGAGCCTTGAATGCCTTGGCACCCGCAACACGCACGGCCACTCCACACTTGGCTGGCTCCAGTCCCTTACCTCACCGTCACTGATGCCAGCTCGCACAACCTAATCCCCGCCCCTCCCCCCCCCCCCC
>NW_014011325.1:4566-6425 GCF_000611645.1 Monoraphidium neglectum
CTCCCGCCCCGCTCCCCACCTGCCCCTGCTCCTGCTCGTGACACACAGGCAAAGGTCTTCCACCCTCTACCATGGCTCGTACGAGATTCGTGGCCGTGGCCGCCCTGGCCATTTTGGCCCTGGCCACGCCCACCCTCGCGGGCCGCACACTGAAGGACGCCGCAGCGGTCCCGAACAACAGGTTCGGCGGCGGGATCCTCGCACTGCTTCTCGGCAACACCGACGGCTCCGTCAGTACCTCCCCCGGCGGCACACTCTCCGAAGGCACACCCCTCGGCAGCGTGCTCAGCCCCGTCACCAGCGCCGCGGGCAGCATGCAGCCCGGCGCGACCGGCTCAGCCGTCGGCATCCTGACCGGCGTCACCTCCAACCTGGGTGGCACCGTCACCAGCCTGGGCGGGTCCCTCACCAGCACCGTGAACAGCCTCCCCGTCGTCGGCCCCACTGTTGGCCCCACTGTTGGCGGCCTCCTTGGCCCCGTCACCAACACCGTGGGCGGGTTGACCACCGGCCTCCTTGGCGGAAGGTGATCCTTCATGGCTTGTGACCCCATCTTTTTGCTGTGCTAGAGGCCCGGTTGCCAGTGCCCACGCGGCGCTGCAGCTGGCAATCTAGTGCACCGCATCCCCTTAGGCATGAGCGGCTGCTTTTTGTGAGCGGCTTTGACCAAATCGCCTGTAATGCACACACGAAGCTTTGATGATGTATGATGAGCAGGCCGCTTTGATATGATGGGCTTGATGTGAGATTTGATGCGTACTTTTGCATCAATGCACATGCTCGGGTGTGGGTGAACTTCATTCAGGCTTGAACCCGGCTCTGATGTGCCTGGATCGGATTATGGTGCCCCGGGTGCAGGACATCCATGCAATATCTGATCAGCGTGACTTCCCATCAGCATTACACTTGATTACCTTTCCTGTAAAGAGCACTGTGTGTGACTGGCTGACCTGGCTGCTAAAAGGCAAAGACCGCTGCAATGCCCGTCTAAATCAGTCACTTTCCCGCTAAGCAGTTCCCAGCCATCAACCATGGAGTGATCATGTTGGTCGCTTACCACGCAGCACGCAGCCCCTGCGCCAAAATATCCTGGCGGGGACTCTGAGCAGGCTGGCTGTCCCGAATTAAGTAGGCAGTACCGTACAAGGCACGGCTTGAGAAACGCTTCAGGGCGGAGTCAAAGCTGGCAGCGAGGAGCCAGCAGCTGGCGGCAAACCTAAAGTCTCTGCCACTAACCGACCTGACAACCCCGCACGGCCTCATGAATACCGTATAGCTCCGACCATCGGTCATGTGGTGTGGCGTTTCTGCGCCTCTGGCTCGCAGGGGTGGCAGGCTCCGCTGTGAGTGCGGCGTGCCGCAGTGTGAGGCGACACACGCAGGCAGGCATGCATTCGCTGCACCATGTCCAACTGTGGAACTGCTCAGGGCTACGCGTGCAACCCCCTGAACCTGTCTGGTCGGAAAAGCTGGAGCAGCAAGTTGAGCTCCTGGTGCCAAAGCCTCAAAAGGTTTGGGCTGGCCATGGCAAGGTTGCGGCCTGCAGTGGGCCCACACGGCACCAACCCAACCGCCACCACCACCTGATGGATATTCCACGTGGGTCTCGATGGTTGCGCGTGCACAGCGACAACCGTAGACACAGAAATGAAACTAGCCAAGCGGGCTGCTGCACATCAGGCAAGGAGCTGCAGACCAATCAGAAGCACCCGCCCATTGCTCGTGCTGATGCGCAGTACGAGGGCTGTCGGCTTGCCAAGGCCAGGCAAACCTCACTCTGTCACAGCGTTTTGCAGGCATACTGCCGCAGTATTGGAGGTTCTTGCGGTCTTGCCAGCGCGATGCGGCCTGGGGGGGGG
>NW_014011325.1:6960-8609 GCF_000611645.1 Monoraphidium neglectum
GGGGGGGGGGGGGTAATACAGGCGCGGCGCGGCAGGGTGAGGATGAGGATCAGGATGAGGATCAGATTGGTGGATTACCTGGTCTGCGCGCGACACGTGAGTCAGGTTTGCAGCTCAAGGGCGCTTGCGCCACATGTGGCGCAGCAGCTTTACCGCATACAGACGAATTTCCGTCGTAGCATGCATACACTGCAGTGCGCCTGACCGTGCCCCTTGCGACACGGCACCTCACTGAACACCTGCTTTAGGGCACTCGGCGCAAGTCAGCTGGTGACGTCCATCAGACGGCGCCTGTCCTTTGCAACGTGACGCCGCACACAGCAGCATATAAAGCACTTGCGACGCCAGTTTGTCCACGATACGTACAGCTGTCGACCCCTCGATCGCGATCTACAGTATAAGCTGTACGGCGTTGCAATGAGCCGACGCCGCGGACCTGATGGATACGGAGGAGTGAGTTGGATATATCTGCCGCAGCCGGGACTATGTCTGATTGTTGCCGCGTGCGTGCTGGGCAGGTGAGCATGACGCTGCGCCTGCCGCTGTTGATGCAAGCCGTTCCAGCAGCATGAACGCACCGCCGCAGGGCGGCGACGACGCGTATGGCGACCGCCCCGCGCGCCGGCAAAAGGTGCAGCCGCTGCCGGCGGCGCAGGCAGCATATGCGGCGGCGCTGGCGGCGTCGGCCGCGTCCGCCGGCCCCATCCTGCGCTGCGAGCTGTGTCAGGTGCGCCCCTGCCTGCCCGCGCTGCAAGACCACGGCCGCCGCTGCTTTGCAGCTGCCGCGATTTTTCCCACACCTCATCGCAGCCGCGGCGGCGGCTGCGCGGCTTCCGACGGAAGTGCCACGCCTCGACAGGCGCCTGGGCTGCTGCGGTCGGGCGCACGCGTGACGCAGCTTTTGTGCGGCGCATGCAACTTGGCCCCGCAGGCGTCGTTTGCGACGGATGCGCAATTGGCGCAGCATATAGAGGGCCCGGTCCATAAGAAAGCAGCCGCCAAGGCCGCGGATGCAGCCGCGAAGCGCCAGCACGCGTCACAATACGAGGACATGGCAAAAGCCGCGCTGCAGGCCGCGGCGTGGCAGGGCGCCGCCGGCGGCGGCAGCAGGGCCGGCGGCGGGAGCGGCGGCGGCGGGGGGCCGCGGCGACAGGCGGCGCAGCAGCAGCAGCAGCAGCAGCAGGGGCGGGGGCGTGGGCGGTGGCAGCAGGCGCAGGAGCAGCGGCCGGCGGCGCGGCGGGCGGGCGAGGTGTACAGCCACGAGCAGGCGCTGGCGGCGGCCAGGGGCGGCGCGGACGAGCTGAGCATCGACGGTGGGCTGGATGGGGGGGGGGGGAAGGGACGACGGCGACCTGTTTTGGGCAGACAGATGCTGTTGGTGGGCCGCAGGAATGACAGCTTGAATGCCACCAGTCTCAAGTCATGGCACAAAGATGCGGGGCGGGTCGCTTCTCTGGGGCCTAGACCGCCGCGGGGCAGGCGGCGCCAGCCCACTGTGCGCATGCATGGTGCGGCGGGGGCGGGGCCGGTGGTTTGATGGGCTGAGACGCTCGCACTCGCAAGCCCAGCCTGACAAGCCGCGCTGTGCCAACGACACGACGCGTAGGTTGGGTGCCGCCCACCATAGCGGCGGCTGCGGCCCCCGTGGC
>NW_014011325.1:9163-9977 GCF_000611645.1 Monoraphidium neglectum
CCCCGTGGCGGCGCCCGCCAGCGCCGCGGCGGGCGCGGAGGCAGATGGCAACGGGGACCGGGCGCGCGGTGGCAGCGCCGGCGGCGGCGGCGGCGGGAAGCCCGAGCGGAGGACGGCGGCGGCGGCTGGGGCGCCAGAGGGTGCGGAGGAGGCGGGCGGCGGCGGCGACAGCAGCAGCAGCGGCGGCGGCGGCGGCGGCGGACTGCTGGGCCTCGGGTATGGCGGCAGCAGCAGTGACGATGATGACGGGGCCGGCGGCGCCAAGGAGGGGCGCGACGACGCGGGAGGCGGCAACAGCAACAGTAGCAGCAGCAGCAGCAGCAGCAGCGACAGCGAAAGCGAAGGCGGGGGCGGGAAGGGCGGCAAGCGCAAGATAGTGTCATTTTTTTGACCCCGGCACCTGCTGCTCTGCAAAGTGTCAAGAAATCAACTGCCTGGTCTCATCGAATCCAATCTGATCCTCGGCTGCCCTTGCGTCAGGCAATTGTCTGTCGCCTGGGGTAACTATCAGGTCAGTGCCAGTGTTTGTTACCAGGCTGTGGTGATCGTGAGGCGTTGGATAACATAACAATAGGTTGCCGCTGCGCCACACGCCAGAGCAAACAAGATGGTGGCGGGGGAAGGCGAATGGGCCCTTGTCCAAGGCGCCAGCCGCCAAAACCAGCGGCCGGCGGGCGACCGGTGCTGCATTCGACTGTCGCAGCAATTATAAAGAGACGACAAATTTGTGAGAGCAGATCTCTGCACACAGCTGCATGCAGCCAGATAATCACACGTTGAACCTGCGGCGGGGGCCGGGAGGGGGGGGGGGGGG
>NW_014011325.1:10616-11988 GCF_000611645.1 Monoraphidium neglectum
GGGGCAGGGGCAGGGGTTGTTCAAGGTCAGGGGTGCAGGCGGGGCCCGGATTGAGGGGGCGCGAGCACCCCCTGGCCAGCGGTCAAAAAATTCGAGGCATGGCCACCCAGCCAACAGAACTCTGTCGGCTGGGTGGCCATGGGAGGTGACCGGCGACCGACCCCCGCTGCGCGGGGCGCCCCGAAGGACCGCTGCCCGCGGGAATATTCTCTGCACTGTACGCGGGGCGACTCGCGTGTGCCGCGCAAGGTGCTTCGTGCAGGGAGCCAATTTGCAGAGTGCCAGAGGTTTGCGGGTGCACCACCCCACCTGAACAGCAGCACGTCCCCCTCCTTCACAATGTACTCCTTGCCTGCAGGCAGCGCGTGCGGCGCACATGTGTTGATGGCGACGGGTGGTCGAGTAGGGGTGATGGGCGATGCGTGCGCGCGCGTGCGCGCGCGTGTGTGTGTGTGTGTGTGTGTGTGTGCGTGTGTGTGTGTGTGTGCGTGCAAGTGAGTGTGAGTGTGTGTGCGCGCGGGCAAGCGCGGGCAGGCATGCGGAGCATGTGTGTGTGCGCGCATGCGTGTGTGCCTGCATGCGCATGCGCCTGAGGCATACGTGGCCCCCCGACCCACCTTCCAAGCGCAGGGCGCCGGCCTCCTTGGCGCCGCCGTAGCCGTTGTACTTCAAAAAGTCGTCATAAGCAATTGTCTCAGCCCGGATGAAGCCCTGCGCGTCAAGGGTACGCAAGGCGAGAGAAAACCGGCGTCGAGGCACGGCCAGCAGTGAAGCGCGCTACCTCGGGGGGCCGGCGGCTGGGTGCGAGCACGGCTGCAACAAGGGCCGCTTGGTTTGCTCACAGGCAGCGCGGGTGGCCCACACCCTCGCAAAGGGGGGTTGACGCCTGCTGGAGAGGTGCCCGCTCCGGCTGTCATGTCAGCCGAGCGGCAGGTCAAAGCCGCTGCCCTGGGCGGCACCTTTTGCACCTCGCCCCCCCCCCCCCAGGCCAGCACCACTTTGACCGGCCCGCAGCCCGGCGTCCCCATCCAAACCGCCCAACCCCGCTGCAACTCAGAGCCAACACCCTGGTTTGCTGGCTGCCGCTCCCCGGCCTTCAGGCCCCGCTTCAAGGGGATCTCACGGGGCCACGGCCTCGCGGCCCGGCAGGAGAGAGCCTCTGCCGCGGCCCCAGCCGCCGCGGCCCCCAGTGCCCCGTCACGCAGGGTATGGAACCGCCAACAAGGTCGCCAGGCCCCCTCCCCCTGGCCCTGCCCCCCCACCTTTTCGAAATCCGTGTGGATGACACCCGCCGCCTGCGGGGCCGTCATCCCCTGCCGGATAGTCCACGCCCGAGTCTCCTTCTCGCCTGCGCGCACGCGATGCGCAGGGC
>NW_014011324.1:0-9691 GCF_000611645.1 Monoraphidium neglectum
CCACCAAGCTGCGCAGCCGCTACCGCCTGACGTCCAAGGCCCTGCGCAGCGCCACCTGGAGCTGCAACCCCGCCAACACGCTGTGCAGGGCGGTGCTGCCGCTGACCATCCAGACGTACACGGGGTCAGTCTTCAGGGCCAGCATCCCCGACGGCCTCACCAAGATGACGCTGGTGGCCACTTACAACGGCCTGGACGACGGCAAGTCCAAAAAGCGCGTGCTGCAGGCCAGGATCGACACCTTCATGCTGATCAACAACCGCAAGTGAGCAGGGCGGGGACAGCCGGGGGCGCACGCTGGGGCGGGACCGGGGGCGCCTGGGTGTGATCTTGAAGCCGCCCCGCCCCGAGCCTGCTTCTTCGCCGGCCGATATGTAAGCGCTAGCGCTGCCCTCCGACGCCACCCCCCTTACCCAGCACGCAACCGGCGATCGGTGACAAGGTGCTGGGGGTGGAACAGTACTCCTACACAGACTTCCCTTGGGGCCAGCAGCACGCCGACTTGCGGACAAACCTGCCGCTGAAGTCCATCGCGAACTTCTTCACGTTCACGTCGATGCACTTCACATACTTCCGCGCAAAGCGCTCGTCCAACATCACGTCCGTGTTCGTGTCCATCGACCCCGACTTTTACACACCAGAGGCGGCCGATTTCAAGGGCAAGATCGTGCTGCAGGACTCCCAGGCCGCCGACATCGCGAGCAGCTGCAAGGTCTTCAAGGGCATGGTGCAGAACTGCACGCTGGTCAACACGCTCGACACCACGCTGCTGGAGAGGGGCCTGCACAGGCTGTTCCTGCGCTCTGACTCGTACGTGCCGCCGGACCACAAGATCTTGTCAAACTCCAAGCTGAACGGCGGCACGTTCTCCGCCGCTGCCTCGGTGGGTAGAAGAGGGCTGCCGTGGCATGGCTCGAGTGCCTGGTCAGGGGTCATGCGGGTGTGTGTGATTCACATGGGCTGGAGTGGGGCGCGCAACGCCTGGCAGCCATCTATCGCGGGGAAGGGGGGCTGCTTCAGCTGCAAGGCATTTACAGCATGCCGGGCCTCCCACCGCTGGCGTCAAGTCGCCCCCCACACCCTCAACCCTCCCCCCTCCAGATCACCCTGTCTGTGTGCAACGACGACGCCGCCACCTGCGCCGAGCCCGACCCGCCGCCGCCGGACGACAGGCCCCCCGTCCCCGACCTGCCGCCGATCAGCCCGCCGGTCGGCACCACCTGGTACAAGCCGGTTGACCCGCTGCCCAACCCCAACACCGTCCTGACAACGCCCTACGACTGCAGCGGCTGGATCGGCTTCAGGACTTTCCTGCAGGCCGAGACCTGGTTCACCCGGCCCGGGCTGGACCCCAACTTTGGCAGCACGCAGCTGCAGGTCGGCGCATGCATGCCGCACAAGCAGAGGGTGGCCGGCACGATCCCCCTGGACATCGTCGTCGGGAAGTTCAACTTCCCTGAGTGAGTGGCTGAGGGACGTTTTGGTTGTGGGGTGATGCTTTGTGCATGCGTGCGCGCGCATGAGCGTGCGCACGTGTGTGTGTGTGTGTGTGTGTGTGTGTGTGTGTGCGCGCGCGCGCGTCTGCGCACGTGCGTGCAAGCTAACGTGTGCGTTTGTAGCTAGTGCACAGCTGGGGCCGCCACTGTGACGGTGCAAGTTGTCTGTCATGTGTGTTTGATGTATGCACAAGCTGTGCTTCAACGCAGTCCACACTCCTTGCCCTTGCCGCGCCCTCCCCTCACGCCCAGCCGCTTCTGCACGCCCCCGCCCCTCACCCCTCCCCTGCCCTGCAGCAATGTCAACGTCAACGTGAACATGCGGGTGTCGTTCTTCTGGCAGGGCGGCAACGTCACTTTTGGCCTCGAGGAGGTGAGGCGGCGCAGGGGAAGCTGTGCCCGCGGAAGCTGCCCCTATGTGCGTTGTCTTGCTTCCCTCTTGGTGGCGTCCGCCCTGGACCCTATTGATGTGACCCATGTGAGCATATGCTTGGCAGCGCTCAGATTCTTGGACATCCGTCATGTCTTTATAACACAAAACGGCTTCCAACAAGCATGCGTGTGCCACAGCAGCAGCAGGCCCAACTGGCAGCCTCTCACCCCACCCTGTCCGCCCACCCTGCGCACCGCAGCAAGGCGTGATCCAGCAGTGGGCCTGCGACAACACGACGCCGGTGTGCAAGAAGGTGTACCGCTCCAGGATCGACACCCGCCCCGACTCCAAGGCCTGGTACCTGCCCGGTGCGTTTTGCTGCAGCCTGCAGCAAGCGGTAGCTGCACTAAGTGCAGCTGCGCCCTTGCCGCCTGCCGGCGGCGCCCCTGTCGGTCTTGGCAGGAACTTAGCAGCTGCCCGGCTCACGCACGCACATTACGGCTTGCTTGCTGGCCTTGCATCACGTTGACCCCACTCTACCCTGTGCTATTTAGCTGGCTTCGCTTGCACCGCAGAGCTCATCCCGCAGTCGTCACATCCACCGTCCACCTGGTTCATGCACCCCTCCTGTCTTTGCAACACACACAGACGGCCTCATCAAGGCGTGGGTGTGGGGCACGGTCAGGCTAAATGATGGCGTGACCAGCCGGTGGCTCGACACCCGGCTCGAGAGCTGGTTCGTCCTCGCCAACAACGTCGACACGTCCATCACAGGCATGACCCTGCCGCCTGCGGCGCTGACGCGCACGTTCATCCCTTGGAAGGTGGGCGGGGGCGCTCGTGGGCGCGGCATCGTGATTGTGTGTGTGGGTGCACGCGCGTGCACGTGTGCACACACACACACACACACACACACACACACACACCACGCATGGATTGGCACACGCCTGGAAGGTTCTCTTACATTGCCTGGCGTATTGGGTCGTCGCAAGTGCCCTCGCGCCCTGCAGGTGTGGCGGAGGCCAGGTGGCCCTCATTTGCACTCAGTTGCGCCCCTAAAGCAACTGCCCACTCTCCTCACCCCGCCTGACGAAACCCTCACAGAACACTTATGTCGCGTTGAACTCAGACCTCCCGCTGGGCAGCGTCACCGGGAACTTCACGTTCAAGAGCCGCCACTACCTGACCGGCAACACGGGCGCGAACCTCACCGGGATCTTCGTGGCCGTGGACCCCCAGCTGGCGGTGAAGCCGACGCCTGACTTGGGTTACGTCATCCGCAACACCGGCTCGTCGCCCCAGGGCACGCCCCTGGCGGTCGCGCCCGCCGGCTGCACCCTCAACGCCAACGGCGACGGCGCGCCCCTCACCTGCAACACCCTGACGCTCAACCCGTCGGTTGTCCCGAAGTTCTGCCCGCTCAACCCCTGCGACAACGGGCTGTGCGACGGCCTGCACAGGCTGGTGCTGCGCAGCGACTTCCTGGTGTCGCCTAGCAACCCCATCTTCCAGGGCCTGCCGCCGGACGGCCAGGTCGGCGCGGGCACGCTGTCCACCGTGCTCGTCGTCCCGATCGTCACGGTCAACAACATCGTCAAGAACCCCAGCGCCTGCCCCGCGGCCGCGGCGCCGGCGGCCGCGCTGGCGATGGCGCCGCGGTCGTCGGCCGTGTCGCTGGTGCACGAGGACGTAGCGGACGCCGCCGTAAGCTTCGCGGCGCCGTCGGCCGCCAACTCACCAGTCGTGGAGACCGTCGCAAAATTGATTCCCACAGTGGACTTTTGATACCAGCAACGCGCGGCCTGGCTTCCGAGCAGCTTCCTCGACACTGGAGCATCCGGCTCGCGCGCAAGCGCGTGGCGTGAGCCTGGCTCGTCGAAGCACCAGAGCAGGGGTGATGCTGCCTGCCCTGCTGACGTGTACTTGGCACGCCACCAGACGTTGGCGCTGGTGTGTGCGTGAGCCGGAATCTGACCTCGACCCACCACAAGTCCTCCAGCCCTCGGGTGCCGAGGCCCCGGCGCAGTGGCGCCGGAGCAAGGCCGGCAGCGGGCTTGTGGGGCCTGCGCGCACTGCTGCGCTGTGGCTCGACGCAATCTGCATGGACTCACGCACTTGCGATTAGCATCGATGGCAATGCAACACATGCTCTCACCCACTTTGTATCGGGCCAACAGATAGAGCTCTTCCTTTCGCCACATATATCAAACACACATCCTGGGCAGGGGTGCGTCTTCTCCGCCACAAGACTGCTGCCGCTTTTGCGCACCAGCACCCGCTTGGGGCACCCCCTCACCACCACATAGCAGCCTCGCCGCAGCTTGCGACTTGGGCACACCCCTTTTCACGCCCGAAAGAACAACGGCGCGCGCCCTGTGCACAAAGCCTGGTGGAGCGTGTGCTGCTGCCATTGCCGATGCGTGGCATCACGAGGATCCTGCGACTTATGTTGGGCATGCATTTAGGGCCGCCCCGCTTCCCGCCCATAATATGCTCTTTTGGCCATTATTGCACAGCGCTTCGGCTCCGCCACGCCCTGTGCCAGGCACCTCGAGCCCCCCGCCGACTGTGGGCCCAGAGTTTAAAGAGGCTGTCGTCGCGCCATGGGCTGGGGCCAATCACACACTCTTCGTTACCGGCAATATCACCAACTGGGTGTGGGGACCGACCCAAATCTCATCATGCCACCCGTCGCCACTCGTACGGCCGACGCAGCCCGATGGCGTGGGCTTTCTTTCTTTTCACCTCGCCTCGCCACCCGACGCTCAAGTACAGGACGCATCATGGATGGTGCGCATGCGTCTGCTCGCACGTGTACCCACCGTGTTTGCTGACCTGCGGAAGATCAAACATTTGAGGCTGCCACCCACAACATCTGGTGTGACTGCCGTCTGAAGTAAGCCCTTATCTGCTGTGACTGATGCCGTATGCCACAACCCTTGTGCCCTTCGTAGAAATCCTCAACTTGCCTGTGAGCAGGATGGGGCTAGTGCGTGCCAAGCAGCTGCAAAGTAACGTGATGGCAGCCAACGGTTTTCGGACGGCGGGGGGAGGGGGGGCTGAGAGTTGGCGATGGCGGGCCGGGGCGCGCGGGGGCCGACGGGGGACCCAAATCTGTTGACGGGGCGTTTGGGTGCGCCGGGCAGGGTCTGCAAGGGGTTCGGGGGCCTGGGCTCTGCGCTAGAGGGGTGGGGTCCACAGTCGGTGCCGGCGGCGGGGCGCGCCCTGGCAGGCGGGGGGCGCAATTAGCTTGTGTGGTGCGACGGGCAGGGTCTGAGAGGGGATTGACGGCGAGGCCCGCGCTTCTGATGGCGGGGCTGTATTATAATTCTCGTGCAGGTGACCGGGGGCGGGGGTGCGGCGCTGGGTGCCTGTGCTGTCTAGAGGCATGGGTTGTCTAAAGGGAGGATAGCCACCATCGCCGGGTTTGGCAGACACAGCACAATGGGGATGGCGTGTGTGCTTGCTGGATGCCTGTGATAGGGCCCCGATCTAGTCAACAGAGTTGGTCCAAAAAGCAAAACCCCCTGGGCGTGGACCATTTTGTATTTTTTTTCATGTATGGTCACAACTTGGTTTTTTCCAGCCTCAAGGGGTTGCATTTGGGGGGGACATGCGCCCAACTTATAGAACGTGTCCACACCATCAATGCCCACCTGCAGGCCAATCCTGCATATGACCCCCCTCCAAAACACGCTGTCTCCTCACACAGCTGCAAGGCTGCCTTGTCATCGTGCTAAACATGCCTCTGTGTCGTGCCGGTTGGCACACGTCATATGTGAAAAATGATCCAGCAGTTCAAGCACATTGCCCGGACACATACAATGGTCAATGCAGGGAGAATGGCCACAAGAGACGTTTGACCGCAGCCCAGGAACTCCCAGATCCATCAAATGATATTGTAAAGTTTCTCCAACAGTTATATGCGCGCGTTTCGACGCGACTGATATGTGAGCAGGTGCATTGTGGTGCTTGCCGAGCTGCGCTGCCCTCTTTCCGCGCAAAAGGGATAATAGCATGGATGATTATAGTCCCCACGCTGATCTACATTGCATAAAATAGCGACATCATCCGAGGTCGCGGTGGGTACAACCCGGCCCGGGGTTCCGTTCGCGGTCGCTGCGGTAATCGGGACCTGCACACGGGATGTGGGCCACGACAGTGATGAGAAGTCGCCTGGACACCACCAAGCACGCTGTGACGTGCGCACAGTCAGGGAACGTGGCGCGCGGCGCCCAACAAGCTGGCATGCTTGCTTCTGATTGTGGTGACCTGCCGTGCCAAGCGTCGAGCACTGGTCAACACGACTGCTATGTGAGCTGTCACACAACAGCACATGCATTCATGCTTGACGGGCAGCTGCAGCGAATTATCCGCACTTCCACCAGCTGAACGGCGGGCATGCACCCCCAAGGTGCGCGGCGACGCAATGAGCGTTTTACTCAGCGCGCTGAGACTACGCCACTGCCCCACTGCCGCCCCGTCCGACTCGCCTCCAGAGAGCAAGGCCACGGCACAATCGCCCTGTGCTGCGTTGCGCTTACCTCTGCTAATTCGGATGCACATTCTGCACGAATGCAGGGACACTCATAGATGATGCTTACTGCCGAACGACGCTCTTTGCTGTCGCAATGGCCAAGAGTTTGCTGCAGTTCTGACTGTGCTAAAGAAAAAAACCAGACAGACCAGGACAGTTTGATTTGCACCTTGGGACAGGCTGATGCAATGTGCCGTATTACATTTGTACACGTTGAGCTGGGGCCGGCAGGACTGTCCACAAGCATGCTGGACCATGAGTGAGCGCAACAATTAGGGCTGGTGACGCCGGGCAGTTTCAAACTTGAACCACTTGATACACAGCTGTGCATCCACGGTCCGCTATGCGCGCGCTGATGGCCTCACACACCGTATATGCGTGTCATACTGTTCAGTGCAACCATGCATTAGATCTCGGACGGCGAGCGATGAACCGCGCTTTTGATCTATAGTTACGGTTTGCTAGAGGTGCAAGCAACGATGATGCTCAGGGCAGTGCTCCTGCTAATGGCTGCTGCGCTAGTCGCTGGATCGCTTTCGCGCAACAGCATGACCTCGAACGCAGCAACGCGGCACACCTCCAATCCCCACGACGCGCCCACAACCGGCGGCAGCAGGGCCGACGCAGAGCCTGCGGGCCGCAGCCTGCAGCAACCGGCCAGCGACGGTGCTCACGCCGGCGGACACGGCGGCGAGAGCTCCCAGCAAGCAGCCATTGCGTCTGGCAGCGGCGCCGGCGCCGTCGTGGGGGCCCTCATGGCCTCAATTCGGAGCCCTGTGAGCACCGCCACAGCCGGCCTGGTCAGCGACAGCTCGGATATCGACAATGGTGTCCCCGCCGGCAGCGCGCGCTCGCCAGCCGGGCAAAGCTCTGAGCGGCGGCACCACCGCCCGCGAAAGCACGAGCAGCAGGGGAAGGAGCAGCACGGGAAGGAGCAGCAGCAGGAGCAGCAGCAGCGACAGCAGCAGCAGCAGCAGCAGCACCCGCGGCAGCAGCACCACCGCCCTCGCGGCAGAGTGTACCAGGGTCGCTGCGTGGGCGCGACCGGCGGGTGGTGCGGCGGTTACCAGTCCCAGTCCCTGGTCGATTTCAGGGCCCCTCCTATCATGTCCAAGCCCTGCGCCAGCGGCTGCAGCGGCGTGGGCAACTGCCGCGGAGACACCGGCACATGCGACTGCCCGGCAGGTGCGCGAGTGGGGGCCGAGCGCCCGGGCCGCGCCCGGGCCGCCCCGCATGATTGCCCCTCCCGCTGGAAACGCTGACGGCGGCGGGCCTCCTGTTCGGCGCCCGCCCGATGCTCTTCACAGGCTGGGGCGGGCCGAGGTGCGCCGACCCTTTGAAGCGGCCCTGCACCCGGGGCTACCGCAACCCCCGGAACAGCACGGAGCCGAACAGCCACATCGGGCCCGACAAGAGGGATCTCGACTGGTCTACGCCAGAAAGCACCTATTCCAGGTCAGGATCCTGCGTGTTTGGCTGATAGAATGCGTGCTTGGCATTAAATTCGATTCAATACGGGCCCACTGGTGAACAGAGCGAAGGCACCCCCAGGGGGGCGGCGGTGCCATGGGGGCGCACGGCGCCGCCGACACCTCGGCGGGGATGGGGAAGGAGGCGTTGTGCTGAGGGCTCGCTCGGACCTCACAGGCTGATCAGTGCCCAGCAGCACAACCCTCCTGTTGCGCCCCATGCAACTGTCCTCCGAATCCCTCACGCGGGCGCGCTCGGCGTAACCAACAGGTGCGCGGGTATCTGCGATGACGACATCGGCGCTTGCTACTGCGACCCCAAGCTCGGAAACCCCAAGTATGGGCGCATCCCTGCGCCCGAGGGCAGCCCGCCGGGCACGCTGCCGGTGCAGGAGGGGCGGCCGCTGTTCGACCCCTGCAGCCGGCTGGCGGACGACGGGAAGGGGAACAAGCTGAATTGGCACCACATCACAGTGCCATACGACAAGGTGGGGGTCTTTGTTAGGGATTTGGCCGCGCTGATGATGGGGCGATTGTGCGCGGCGTGCGCCGCATCTGCATTATGTTGTGTCTTTGCAAGAGGCTGGGAGACAGTGTAAGGGAGGGTCCACGCATGGGCATGTGGTTTGGAACATGCTTGTGGCAGCAGAAGCTTTTGTATTGCATCCCCCTCTCTCCTCAAGCACATGTGCATATGTTACCGCGTGTCTCGTCCGCTTCCCTCATCTGCCGCAGGTGTACGGGCCTGAGGGGTGGTGCGTGCTCAACGCCCCAAAGGTGGGGTCACCAGGCTCATGCGGCCAGCGTAGGCTGGTAAACACAGCCTGCTGCGCCACACATCGCTTCCGGCCCTTGACACGTCCGACTTAATACAATGGCCTGCGTAAATGAGGGCAACTTCACGCATGCCACGTGTGTGTACATCTGCGTGTGTGTGTGTGTGTGTGAAAGAGAGAGGGAAAGAGAGAGTGTGCGGAACCCGTGCTTGCATGCAGGTGCATGCGCGATTGACCAACTGCTTGCGCGTCGCACCCCCCTCCAGATTCCGGTGTGCGGCTGCGGGCTGGATGGCTACGGCGGCGCCGGCTGCGGCCTGCGCTCCGAGATGGTCTGCCCCAACCAGTGCAGCGGCCGCGGCGCCTGCCGCCGCGGCTTCTGCGCGTGCGACGCCGGCTGGTGGGGCCTCGACTGCGCGCACGCCGCGAGCGACGGCGCCGCGGCGGCGGCTGCGGGGGCGCCGGCGCGGCTGCCGAGGTGGCTGGAGGGGTTGGCGGTGGACGCCTGGGTATGCGCCTCAACAGGCGCGGGCTGCTTGGATGTTTTGATGGTCGGCGCCGACCTGCGGGCCGACTGGTCGGCGCTGGGGCTCGCCAACCCGAACGCCCCTGAGTGGGTGCAGAGGGCAGCGGCCGGGACGGCCGCCGGCGGCGGCGGGCAGCATGAGTCAGAGGAGGACCCCGCGACGGCGTTCAGGCTGGGGGGCATCAAGGGCGTCCGGCGGCGCCGCCGCGGGAACGGGACGCGTGAGGACGCCGCGTCCGCGGTCGCCGCAGCAGCCGCCGCCGCGGCGGCGGCGATGGCGGCGCTGGACGCGGGCGGTACGGCCAGCGGCGGGGCTTCCGGGGCGGGGCAGCAGCAGCAGCAGCCGGAAAGACCAAATGCGGGCGCGGAGGATTACAGCGGGGCCGACGGCGCCCCGCTGCCTGAGGAGCAGGGGACCGGCCCCGGCCACGAGGAGCGGCGCCGGCGCGCGCTGCTGCGGCAGCAGCCGGCCGCCGCGGCGCCCGGCCGCGGCCGCGGCCCCGCAGCTGACGCC
>NW_014011323.1:0-5000 GCF_000611645.1 Monoraphidium neglectum
GCGCTCTCTCGGCCCGGCGCGGGCGCGTCGGACTTGGAGCGGGGCGTGGCTGCATGCACTTGACTGGTTGGCAGCCGAGGGGGGCGCCCCTGGCGCCTTTTTGGCGGCCTATGTGGCGGGGGTGCACAACACCCTGAACCAGGGCTCGGCGGCGATGGCGGGCCTGCGCCAGCAGTTGGGGGGATGGGGACTGCATGCGGGGGACCATGCACTGGCCAACCGGGCCGCGCGGGCCGTCCAGCGTGGTGGTGCTTGTGCGGAATATGAGGCTTGCTTCGCCGCTGGTGAGGCAGATGAAGTGCCTGGGGCCGGATTTCCGTCGCGCATGCCCTACTACTTTCGCCACACGTCCCGATTCCGGAACCACCAACATGCGCGGGCTCTGATGCGCCTACGCTGCTGCTCCCCCCCTTTTGCTGCGTCACCGACAACCCCACCCATTGCCCCCACTGCGACGGCCTAGGCCGTGACGAAACGGCTGAACATGCTCTGCTTGATTGCCCCGCATACGCGGACCTGCGGGCCGAGCCGCGCTTTGCGCCCTTGTTTGCAAATCTACCCGCGCATGCGCGCATGCGCACTTTTGTGCGCAGCGCGGATCAGCACACACTGGGGGCCTTCGTGCACGCCTGCTTTGAACGGCGCACGGTAGCTACTTGAACCTCAGTCACACAACGTTGGTGCTTCACTGTACAATCCCATGAGCCTGGATGGCTCCAGGAGCAGGCGACCACGGGACGCTGTAACAATCCTAATCCTTATCCTATAGCATGTTATACAGCAAGAGCGCCGCATCACTGCTGCATGTCTCCCTCACACGTCCGCATAACGAGCTCGCTGAGCAGCTTTTGCCGAGCAGATCTTGTGCCGGCTCGAGCCCATTCCTCGACACGCAACCATGCCACACGCCACCCTAGTGCAGCGAAGTGCCACTGCGTGAGCTCAGCAGCCGCCAGCAACCGTGGTTGACCGTGGTTTTTGGCCCCGCCTTCTTCGTAAGTGCAAGCGTCAACAAGCATAAGTGCGACGGGTTGCGTGTCCAGTGTGCCACCACCATCAAAACCCCTGCTGTCTGAGATGCGAGTGGACACGGCAACGTCCGCAAAGAGAAGCGTCTCGTGCACCCGGTGCACCATCTTGGCCTGTGCTTGCTCTGCAGCCCCCCAAGACTGACCTGGGGCAACCAGCACTGCGCGAAGCTCCATTTCAACCTGCTTCAGCACGTCAGAGCGCGGAGAGGCTTGCAGCGACCTTGCAACCTCCACAATGTATGCCTCCTCAAGTTCAGTTGTCAGCAATGCCTTGTGTCGGTGGTTCGCGTGCTGGGCGACCTGCAGCATCTCGGGCCCCAGGCGTTGCAGTTCCACCGCGGCGTCACGGCCAGGCAGGCTTGACAAACGCTCCCGCAGTAGCGGAAACACAGCGTCAAACAGCAGGCCTCTGCTACTGCTACTGCTATTGCTGCTGCTGCTGCTGCTGCTGCTGCTGCTGCTGCTGCTGCTGCTGCTGCTGCTGCTCCTGCTGCTGCTGCTGCTGCTCCTGCTGCTGCTGCTGCTGCTCCTGCTGCTGCCGCCGCTGCTGCCGCTGCGGCCGCGGCCGCCACCACTGCGTGGCGGCGGCGGTGCACGGCTGCTGCTCGTTGATGGCGGCGGCGTGCTGGCTGCAGCACTAAATACATCACAAGTAGCACAAGCCCATGCGAGTCGGACCAAGCTGAGCAGCTCCAAACGGTTGTTGCCCTGCTGGCAAACAGCCCCCGCTGTGGCGGCCTGCAGCAACTCGCTAGTCGAGCTGCCAAAAACAGCTGCCCCCCATGCAACAGCAGCCAAGTTCGCTGCACTCCAAACACGCACGCCGCCGCTTGCTGATGCAGCCGCGTCAGCCCCGGCTGTTGCCGCTGTCGACGCCGACGCAGCTGCTGCTGCCGCTGCCGCCCCTGCTGCTGCTGCTTCTGCTGCTGCTGCCGCAACCGCAGCCGCAGCCTTGTCCGATGCTGCTGTTGCTGGTTCTGCTTCTGATGTTGCTGCTGCCGCAACTGGCTTCGCTGCCACCGCAGACGAGCAAGCCGCCTCGAGCAGGGCGCGGTGGCAGTGGCGCAGCGTTGCCAAACCTGAGACCAGCGCGGCCGTATCGGCCGGCGAGCACCCCTCGTGTGACAGTGTGGCTCGCGCTGACAACGCACCACCGCTGCTGGTGACGGAGCCGCTGTCATCCCGGCCGTTGTTGCCGCCGCCTCCGGAGCTGGCCCGCAGGCGCGCTGCAGCCTCATCGCCGAGCGCTTCCAACAGCCAGCTGCAGGGCCACCGCAGCTCTGCCAGTGCAGCCACCACGGCCGCAAGCTGATGTGATGTCATGCGCGGGATGTTGTTGAGCCTGGGGCTGGCCAGGACACGTGAGAGATGCTCCAGCAGCCAGGGGTTGCGGTAGCGCAGGGTGGCGAGGGCAGCCATGATGTCACACAGCTCGGAAGGCAAACAGTTGGCTGCCTTGTGGTGGACCCATCTGCATGGGAATCACACATTCCATGCGTTGAAAAGGTCACGATCGTTTGTGGTGAAGAAAGGGGGCGCAGAGTTATCTCGGGTGCACGCTGAGAGTGTTGTGTCGGCTGGGTGCGCAGCATCGGGCTGAGGCGCCGCAACTGATCGTCGGCCCTGCACAGCTAGACATGCCTGCGCTGTCTTGTGACGGGAAGGGCGGGCAATGGGACGCCATCTGGACAACCCTTGCCCAGCCCAGCTCAGCCCGGTTTAATGCAGGCTCACGTTGCCAGCTCATCCATCAGCAGCAGGTCTTTGTGCTGCAGCCTCGCCAGCCCGACCAGCACCGCCGCAAGCTGCCCCGGCTTGAGCAGCCCCAGCCGCTGGCGCAGGGCTCGGCGCAAGGCAGCCAGCAGCGGGGGGTGCGGGGCGGGGGCTTCCGCCACCAGGCAATAAGCGCGGCAGATGTCGTGGCGGGGAAGCTGGCCCACCTGTTGGTATGAGGGTTGAGTGAGGTTGGTGCGGGTGGTGGCGAGTACGATTACAGCTTGACATGTGTGTGCACAGCAGTGGTTAGCATGCAATGTCAGTGGTGCTGGTTGCTATCAACATATTAGCCCATAAAATGTGAAGGCGGCGCTGCTGTCAAGCGCCAGGAACCTGAAGCCTCTGGGCGACGCCTCAGTGAAGGGCAAACCCAGACCTCCAGAAGCCGCAGCCGTCACGTACCAGTGTAGTGGCTCGCTCCACGACCAGCGCCCAAACTGCAGCATCGTCGACTGAGGTTGCCGCTGGCGGCTGCGAGTGAAGCACAGCGCCTGCACCCACATGCTGCTGGCTGCCGCTGCTGCCGCTGCTGCCGCTGCTGCCGCTGCTGCCGCTGCTGCCGCTGCTGCCGCTGCTGCCGCGGCTGCCGCGACTGCCGCTGCTGCCGATGAGGTCACCTGCATCACTGTTGCTGCACTGCTCGGCAGCAGCCACTGCGCTGGCCTCCATCAATCTGCCAAGCGCCCAAACCACGACAACGCTATCCCATGGCCCCATGTGAGCGAGGGGCGACGGCTGCTGCTTGAGCGCCTCCGCTGCTGCTGCCAGCAGCCGTGGCGGGCGCAGCCGCAGCGCGGCAAAAGCGCCAAGGAGCGCGGCCAGCTGGCTGGCACGGCGACGGCTGTCCAGCTTGATGGCGCCCCTCTCAAGAATCAAGGTAGCTGTATGTGAGGGAGTACACACCACAGGGTCATTGAAATGGGCAACACGTGAGGCACGCAGCTTTGCCTGCAGGATGTGTTGCTGGGTCGCAGGCAAAGGAAACCTCACACCCTCACGGACCCCTGTACAACACTGCTTCTTTGTGCTCCCACCTGCAGCGGCGACTGCACTCATCAGTGATGTGTCTGCATTGCCAAACCGCCCGAATGCTAGCGCCAGATGGCACACCGGCCCCCACTCGCTGCTGCCGGTGGCGGCGGAGTCGCGCAACTGCTGCGACGCCGCTGTGGCGAGGGCAGACAGGAAGGGCGGGTCCACATGGCCGGCCGCGGCCAGGGCACACGCGAGGCCCGCGAGCTGGCGGAGCGAGAGCTCGTGCAGCATGCAGGCCCCATGACGCAGTACTGCCTCGACCTCGCTTCGCCGGTAAGGCTGCACACGCGCAAGGCTGGCGGGCCCGTCATCAAAGACGCCACCATCGCGGCCTCGTGGAACGTACAGGCACAGCCGGCGTAGCACTGAAAGCGCGTGCTGTCGCTCCTCCTCCCCATCCTCAGCGGCCCCCGCGTCATCGCTGCCGTGTGGCGATGTGCGCTCCTCTATGCGCTGCGCCTGGACGCCTTGTTGCGGCTGCACGCTTCCCGCATGGGCCGCTGCGCCTGAGCCCACTGTCGCCGCCCCGCTTGTGGCGGATGTCGTCCGGCAGTGCTGCCGACAAGCACGGCGCCTGGCCGTGCGTAACGAAACGACAGCTGCGGCCGCCGCTGCCTCGCGTATGCTACATTGCTGCAGGCGCCGGTGCCACGTCAGTAGCGAGGATGAGCGTGCTGCTGAGGGCGCTCTACTGCTGAGTGTGGAGGCGTGCATGGCGCCCTGGCTGGATCAGCAGCCCGCCTTGCTGCAGCGCTGCGCTCGCACTGGCTGCTTCTCGGCCACCGCGCTAGCACGTTTGCCGCAATATTCCATTGATGAAACAAGAGCGTTACGAATATTAGATCGACCGACCACTACGCTTTATACAGGGATTGCGGTGCACTCGGGCATTCTGCCGCGGCAATCTTGTCCGTGGTGCGCATTCAATCAGCCCATGCTCAATTGGTTCGGCAGGTGCATTAAGATTCGCGCGAACAATCTAGAGGAAATGCTGGGGCAAGGTCTGCAGCAGCCGCGCGCAGCGGCAGCGTCGAGGGGCATGCAGCAGGGGCACCTGCTGCTGCGCTCGCAGTGGCCGGCGCTGCGACCCAGCCGGCATTCAGCGCGATGCTGGTGCTCGGCACCAGTGGCAGCTGCAGAGACCGCCACGCAGCAGGA
>NW_014011322.1:0-2690 GCF_000611645.1 Monoraphidium neglectum
CACACACACACACACACACACACACACACACACACACACACACAGCGCTACCCTGCACGCTCCGTCAGCCCTGCCCCCGGCCGCCACCCCAACCCGCCCACCAAGCGCCAGCCCTCCCCGGAAGGGAAGGGGAGCAAGCTTGGCATCGCCCCTGCTCTCACCGGTTTGGCGCCGGGCAGTCTGGGCCGTACTCCTGCACGTACATGCAGAAGATGGCGACGTCGACGCCGTCGATGCGCTGGTACAGCAGCAGCACGCGCTGCCGGTAGGGGAACGCCTCGGGGTAGGCGCCGCCCTCCGCGCGCGCCAGCTCCAGGAACTTGGGGCGCACCTGTTTTGGGGTTTAGGGTGTCAGGTTCCGGGTTTTGGAATTTGGGTTGGGGGCGCCGGGCATGGGTAGGGTATACTTTTGGGGGGCGGGGGATGTGGTTGCGAGGGACGCGAGGGCGGTGGGAGGGGAGCTGCCGCGAGCAGCCCCAGCGCAGTGCGGCCTGCGAGCCGGGGCCGGCCAGCGGGGATGCCACGCCAGCCGTCGCCCTGCCGAGCGGGCGAGGGCCTGCGCCCACAAGGCGCCCTCCGAGGAGGCGGCCTCATGACCACAGGCTGAACCGCGTGAGCCATGGGGCCGGCGGCTCACTGCACCCCACGCTCCCCAATGCTTCACCTGATGGCGTCCATTTCTTACTTTGTGCCGGCCTAGAAGAAGGCGCCAACCGGCAGGATAGGACCTTTCACGCCCCCTCAGCCATGTGACTGGTTGTGGTTGGCCACTGCCCCCCCTCACCTCACACTTCTTCATGACGTTGTTGATGACCCGCACCGTCAGCCCCTCCGCCGCGGGCACCGCCTCCACCGCCACCCCCGCCTGCGCCGCCCGCCGCGCGCGGTCCGCCGCCAGCTGGCGCTCGAGGCGTGCCTGGATGGCGCGGCTCAGCGCGCAGTGCGGCAGGTCGGCGGCCTCCAGCATCGACTGCGGCCGCGTCTCGATGCGCTTGCGCAGGCCGCCGGCCAGGCCCTGGGGGGGCGGGGCGGTGTGTGTGTGTGTGTGTGTGTGTGTGTGTGTGTGTGTGTGAAAGGGGGGGAGGGCAGGGCATGACTTTGTGGGCGGCCCATACGATTGAGGCTGCGGGCAGGAAAAAGGCCGCGCGGGCGCGCCGGCAAGGCGCACAGCCAACGCAGCAGACGGGGCTGCTTCAAAGGGCGAAACCACTGCACATCCGGCGCTCCTTGAGCGGACGGCTTGGAGAGGAAGTCTTGAACCCTGCGTCCACAACCCGAAAGCCGTCTGATTCCAGGCCGATACCTCCCACACATACATCCGCACACCCACTCACATACACCCCAACACACACACACACACACACACACACACACACGGGCCCCGCACCCTGTGCAGGCAGTCTGGGCAGAGGTAGGTTGAGTTGGCGTTGTTGCGGCCCTTGTTGAAGAGGCCGCATATCTGGTGCACCCAGCCCTCGCAGCAGTCGCACTGCACCCAGTACTCCTCAATCTCCTCGTCGTTCTTGCGCTTCACGATCTCAGCCTTGCGCACAAAGCCAGACTGGTGGGGGGGAGGGAAATGTGTGTGTGTGTGTGTGTGTGTGCGCGTGCGCGCGCGTGTGTATGCGTGTGTGTGTGTGTGTGTGTGTGTTTGTGTGTGTGTGGGTGCTGCCGACAGTCTTGTGGACGCAGGAGAAGAGACGACCTTCAAACCAGCGGTAAACACCGACCTCCAAGCCAGCCGCACAAATGGCCGGCACAGCTTGGTCCAGGGCAACCAGACAGAGGGATGAGAGCAAACGGGCCCGGCCGCCACTATACGCCCACGCCGCCTGGCGCTCACGGCCCAGGGGCCAGCAGGGCGGCCTTCCCCCACCTGCGAGCCATCGAAGGGGATCCTGTCGCCCTTGTGTTCGCTGTAGCAGCCGTGGCACCAGAACCCCTTGATCTCGTACTCCTGGGCATGACAGGAAGGAGACAGGACACGCGGCAGGCAGGGTGAGACAGGGGCAGCCAGCCCTAACTGAGCACGCGCCCGGGAATGAGCAAACGCAGCTGCGCAAGAAGCTTTACACAGCCCCGTGGCTGCGCCGGAGGGCGCCCTGCCAACCGCAGTGAGCGCAGAGGCGCGCCGCCGCGACGCCCGGCCTCCCGCCCTTCCCCCTTCGGGCGCGCCTCCTGCCCCCAACCCCGCGCCCCCGCCCTGCCCACCGTGGGTGTGCTGTAAAACGTCTGGCCCCGCCGTATCCGCTGCCCGCACTGGATGCAGTACAGGCACGGCGGCTCAAACGTGAACTTGGACTGCCGGCAGACCGTGCACACGTCCTTGGGGTCGGCATACGCCGCCGCCGCGCCCGCGCTGCTGGCGCCGTTCTTGCCGGCCAGGCGGTTGACCTCCTCCCTGACGCGCGCCACGTGGCCGCGCAGCTGGGCGAGCTCAAAGGTCTCCAGGAGGGAGGTGCCCGTGTTCTGTTGGGGGTCCAGGGTCCAGGGTTCAGGTTTTGCAGTTCAGGGTTTGGGGTCCAGGGTTCAGGGTTCACGTTTCAGGGTATGGAGTTCAGAGTCCAGATTGCGGTGGAGGCGGGAATGGCAGAGAGGACCAACCGGGCTCGGTCAGGCGGTTGGGCGGGCATGCAGCTGTGGGGTGGGGCGGTGGGACGGCCAGGCGGCTTGCATGTGGGCTCCAGGGG
>NW_014011322.1:3118-10117 GCF_000611645.1 Monoraphidium neglectum
ATGTGGGCTCCAGGGGAGGGGGAGCGGGGAGGGAGGGGTGCAAGTCGGCGGCGTGCCGGGGCCGCTTGCGACGGCCTGGTGCCCGAGGCGGCAGCAGCCGAAGGAAGAGGGGTGGGTCGCGGTGGAGCACCAAGGGGCTAAGGTCTGGTGGACTACTCGCGCTGCGGCTGGCTGCTGTACGCGTACAACAACCACATCCAGACTGGAGGCGGGCCAGTGGGATTTTACTCCCCCGTTTCCCAACCCTTCGCGCCCCCCTCATGTCAGCAGCCCACCAGCCAAGGCCCCCCCCCTCTCACAGCCCCGCTCGTCCCTGGCCGCGCACCCGAGCCAGCAGCGCCGCCTCGTCCTGGCGGTTCCGCTTGACCTTCGGCTCATCCCCGGGCGCCCCCGGGTGCAGCGCATGGCCGGGCGCCGCCGCCGACACACCAGGGTCCGCCCCGTTCAGCGGCCGCTTCTGGCCGACCAGCGCCGCCCGCTGCTGCTGCTGGGCCGCGGCCGCCTGCTGCTGCGCGAGCGCCTGCTGCTGCTGCTGCTGCTGCCGCTGCGCCGCCGCCGCCTGCTGCTGTGCAGCAAGGTGCTGCTGCTGCTGCTGCTGCTGCTGCTGCTGCTGTTGCTGCTGCTGTTGCGCCGCAGCGAACGCTTCTTGCTGCTGCTGCTGCGGCGCGGCTGGCTGCGGCGCAGCTTGCGGCTGCTGCTGCGCCCCGCCGGCAAACGCGAACGGCGGAAACATGGGGCCGGGCGCATCAAACGCGGCGCCGCTGCCGCCGCTGTGGTTCCGCGAGCGCCGCACGTACTCCTTCACCGGCGTGCATATGGGGCAGGCCGGGTTCTGCAAGGTGCGGGGCGGGGCCGCGTCAGGAGCGGATGCTCGGGGGCTGTGAAGGCGGGGGCCAGCGCAGGCGGCCATTACTAAGCTAACAGGCACTGCTGGGGGCAACTGCGCCGCATGCGCCCCCACTGCAGGGCAAGTTGCAGGCTGCGAGCTCATGAACCCTCGCTATTCCCTCTGCGCACCCTTCCTCACGAGCTCATGCGTGTGTTATGGCAAATGCTCACACGACTGTTCAAACACAACCGACCCCCCACCCAGTCACACACATGCCTCACCCCAGGCCGGCACGCATGCAAGCGCACAACCGCGCAAGCCCGCACCCACCTGGCACTTTTGGTGGTGCTTGAGCAGGTCTTTCGAGCTGACGCAGCGCGGGTAGGCGCACTTCACATTGGTGCACTGCAGGATGTGCTGCCACAGCTCCTTGCCCACGCGGCAGCTGCGGCTGAACTGGCACTCGGCCTCCGTCTGGGTGCACTTGGCGCAGTGGCGCAGGAAGAGCAGCCAGCGCTGCTGCTTCTGGATGTACTGGGTGCGCCCCTGCATCTGCTGCTGCTGCTGCTGCTGCTGCTGCTGCTGTTGTGACGGTTGCTGCTGCTGCTGTTGCTGCACCTGCCCTTGGGGCACCGGCTGACCCTGCGGCGCGGAGCCGGAGGCCTGCGGCACCATTTGCTGCTGCTGTTGTTGCTGCTGCTGCTGCTGTTGCTGCTGTATGGCGGCTGCCAAGGGATCCTGCGGCGCTCCGCCCACGGGAACCATCCCGCCGACGCCGGGCGCCTGGCCAGGCACCACGTACCCGGTGGGGCCGTTGGCGACCGGCATCATGCCGCCCATGCCTCCCATCCCGCCGCCTGCGCGCGACGAGCGGGCGCGCATGCCGAGCTGACGGGCCCCGAGACGTTGCATGGCGAGCAGGGTTGCGAGAGCGACAAACGCCATGTCCAGCCCGGCAAATCCCCGGCCCGCTCTTCCAGCAACTCACCCATGCCGTTGACCATGGCGGGTCCGCCCATGGGCACCATCCCGCCAGGCGCGCCGCCCATCGGCCCCTGGTTGACCGGCACCATGCCGCCGCCCATGCCGCCGCCCATGCCCCCACCGATGGGCACCATGCCGCCCGCTGCTGACGTGGGCATAAACCCAGGCGGCGCCTGGGTCGGCATCATGCCTGTGGAGGGCCGGCCACCAAGTTGCAGGGGCAGGCAGGAGTTGTCTGAAGTGAGGAGCCCGACATCGCACACACCCAGAGCGGCAACAGAAGCGTCAGCAGGCTGCGCGGAGCGGCGGGCAAGGGGGGGGGGGGGTTCTGCACAGGTGCAGGATGAGACGAAGCCGCCAAGCCAGCCGGACCCACCTTGCGGCATGCCGTAGTGCCCGGGCATCCCCATCATGCCGCCCATCATGCTGTCGCCCTGCGTAGCAGGTTCGAGAGGGCCAGGAGATTTCGGCTGCAGGTGCAAGCAAAACGAGCATGGCGCACAGCTGCTCATGCCCGGCGAAACAAAGCCCGCCGCCCGAGCCTGGCGTCCATCCAACGCTGCCCGATCACGCACCATACCAACAGGCACCATGCCGCCGCCACCGCCGCCGCCCCACTGGTCTTTCCGCAGCACCGGCGCGCCGTTGCTCATCAGCTGCGGGGCGCCGCCCATGCCCATCTGCTGCCCCGCGCCCATGCCCATGCCAGGCGGGCCGCCTGGCGCGGGGATCATGCCGGGGGTTGGCATCATCCCAGGTGTTGGCATCATCCCAGCGCCCGGCTGCTGCTGCTGCTGCTGCTGCTGGCCGTACATGCCGCCCCCCATGCCCTGATCTATGGGCACCATGCCAGCCGGCAGGCCGTTGGCGGCGGCCGCCTCGACCTTCAGCCCGCCCTGCTCCAGCTTGAGGTCGCCGCCGCCATACTGCTGCTGCTGCTGCTGCTGCTGCTGCTGCTGTTGCTGTTGCTGCTGCCCGTCGAGGCCGCCGTTTCCCATGCCCAAGTTGAACATGCCCTGCATGCCCATGCCCATCGCCATGCCCATGCTGGCCGGCACCATGCCCTGCTGGTAGTGGAGCCCATAAGGCTGCTGCTGCTGCGGCGGCGGCTGGCCTGGCAGCCCGCCCCCCATCATCATCATAGGCTGCTGCTGCTGCTGCTGCTGGGCCCCGCCATCCATCTGCGGCGTGCCGGGCGGGTGGTAGGCCGTCACCACCGGCGACGCGCTGCCCGCGCCCGGCGCCGGCCCGCCACCGTTGCCGGCGGCGGCGGCGGCCGCGCTGCGCGCCTGATGCGACTGTTGCGCGACGCGCCGCGCAACGACCTGCAAGCGCGCCTCCAGCGTAGCCAGGTCCCCATACTCCTCCTGCATTCAATTTGCAAGGGGAAGGGCCATCGGATGCATGCTGGGCCGCATGGCACAACTGCAATGGCCGCTGCCGTCACCAGACAATGGCAGAACCTCCTGCATGCGCCGTGTCGCCCCACCGCAGCCCTCGCCCTGCCCTGTGTCCCCCGACGACCCCCGCGCGCGCCTTGGAGTTGGCCGAGCGCAGCAACTGGTCTTCCAGCCGCTTCACAAAGTTGGGCAGCTCCCGGGAGTTTGCGTCGGGCCGCCGGCGCTGGAACGTCGCCATGCTGTGGGGTGGGGGACGGGTGCAGTTGCCGCGGCGGCGCGGTCAACGCGGGCGGCGTGCTTCGCTGCTAGCCTGGGACGAGCGGGGCGTGGCGGGTGATCGGCGACGCCTTCAAGGCAGCAGCTGCTGCAGTGCCGCAATGAGCACAGCCATGTATGTGCGGCGCCGCGTCGACCCAGCTGGGGAGTAGATCGCCCCTCCTGCACCCACATCGACTGTGTCACGGTCGCCCGCAGCGGCTGCACATCTGGGGAGGTGCGCCAGTCCATGCTGGCAGGCGCCCTCTCCAGCAGGGGGTGCGGGCCCGCAAACCGCCTGCGCCACTAGCGTGCAAGGCTGCAGCGTCGAGGAGCGTGAGCGTGGGGGGGAGAGGGACGTCAGCATGACAGGGCATGCTGCAGTGTTCGAGCGCAACTCAAGCGCTTGCAGCCGAACACATCAGATGCAGAGCTATCTGGCGAGGAGGATAGCCTTGTTGGTCCGCATTCCTCAGCAAGAGCTGCTGCAGTGCGAAGTCCCTGCGCACCGCTCCCCCACCGCCACGGCATGCCCGTCGCGCATCAGGATGCGTTCCCCCTATACCGCTGCAGGGAGCCCGCTGCTGCAATTTCAGCGCAACCAACACATCATATGAAGCCTCCCTCATGCGTGCTGGGCAGGCAATCGCCCTCGGGCACCAGGGAACAGCCCGACACCCCGCGTCTCGCCACACAGGAGAACCCGCCCAATGGCAAGTATGGTGGTGCGCCTCAGCAACCATTGTTCTACCCGAAGCACATAGGCCGGGCTGCTCCTCACGGTCAGCACAGCAGCACTTGCTGCGAGCAACATTTCCGCGCGAGGCCACAGAGTGCCCCTTCACGACCCAAGTACCAATGGTAACCGTAAGTCAAGATATAATCACTCACTTTTGCTCGGCAGAGTCCAGCGAGGTCTCCATCGTTGCTCGGGGAGGAGCAGCAAGGCTAGTGCACCGGGCAACACAACGAGATGCGCGCACGCTGGGTGCTGTACTCGACGAACTTGTTTGGCTACTAAGCTTTAGTAGACAACGCGCCGACAGTAGGAGAGCGTGCGTGCTGGCCAGGAGAGCACGTACACGAGATCAAATGATACACTACCGTACGGGCAGCTGTGGAATGGTGTGAACAGCAGCCAGGACAATGCAAGCTATCAATGAGTCTTGCACTGCATGCTCCCCCCTCTTGCGGGAAATTGCGCGGCGTAGCAATCCAAATCCGCATCAGCTCTACAGTACCTGCTGGTGCTCCTCGTGCGAGCAGCGAGCCCGTGCCAACGGGACCGACAGTCTGGCCACAGTCATCTCTGTGAAGCGCCTCATGAGCCTCGCTTTTGTCCGCTGCCCCACTGCTTGGTGTGTCGGGTGCTCGCTGGGTTGACCGCCGCACGCCCCCCCCCCCCTCCCGGGGCCCCGGGGTCCCCCTTTCCCCCATGCAAGAAGACATGCGCCGACTGCGAAGCTGCAGGCGGGCGGAGGATCAGTTCTTTCCTCAGACGCCTCCTATGCTTGCAAAGCACGGGTCGCTTTCAAGGGCGAGGGGTGCCGCGCGCACTGTCAGTCAGTCGCATCCCAAGCACAGCTGAGCAAGCTGTGCCTGTGTTGGTGGCATGGAAATCGCCCGTGCTTGCATCGGCGCACATGTAGGCGGTTGACTCGTGAGAATGATAACTGCACATGACCCTGATGTCTGCTGTTTGCGTGTGCGTCCTGTTTTGTGCACCCCATGTCCCCTTGTGCCACTCTGCAAAGTTGACCTCGAATCGGCCGACGCATTTTCAGGGGGAGGTGCGGGTAGTCGAAGCCCGCAGTACTGCCAACCCGAAACGATCTCTCGCTTTTGGTCGTTTGAGGGCGATGGGTGTATGGGGCTACGTGGTGGCGAGGGCAGCGGAAGCCGGCCACGCGTCAGCTGAGGTACCCTATGGTACGCAAGGTAAGGTTGAGCACCAAGCGACGCTCGTAGTTGCAAAGTAGTCTTGCGATGCTTACGATTGCGATGCTTACGATTGCAGCGTTTTAAGAGGCGGATGTCACCTTGTACAGGCAGATGTGAGTTGAGTGGGTCGGTTACGTACAAGACAAGCGCAGCGATCATGCTGTCACATGATGGATTCAACGCTCCTTCAACACTGTTTCGACATAATAAGAGGTCTATTCAAGGGATATGCAGCGCTGATAGGCCGAAAGCGGCTTTTTTTGACTCGGCTGGCAGGCGCACCGGCTCTCGCTGTTCTCAAGCGAATCTGGGCCCGAAACCATCCACTCTCAAACTTGTCAAACCACACATTCATCTCAAGTTGTTATCGCCAGTCTATTTAACACCTCAAGGAGCCTCTACGCTTTTCGAGACGCGAGGGTGCGCGGCCGGAGGCTGGCAACTGTGCAGTGCCCGCCAGGGAGCATGTGATTGCGAGATGGTGTAGAAATACAAATCACGATACATTAAAAAAAACGACGCACCGCGCAGCAGCACTCTTGCCCCTGCCACTCTGCAGCGCATACCCTTCCAGCCCGAGCCAGCCGCCTGGGCAAAGCCGCATCACTTTGCCGTTCGGGAGCCAAACGCTCCCCTGCCTGCCACCAATCTGCCTGCTTGCGGCTGCCCCGCAGGTCAACCGTTGTAGGCGCAACTGTCCGTGTCCCGCCGGCAGGAGCCAGGATGCGGCTCGCAGCCTGCGCAATCGTCGCGGCGCTGCTCGCCGGCAGCGCCGCGGCCGTGTCGTTCACACAGCCGGCGTACCCGATCAGGCCCGGGGTCAAGACCGACATGATCACCAACCAGCGCGTGATTGCGTCCACTCTTCAGGGCGTCATCAATCTGCCCAGCCTGCTGCTCAACGGCACCTTCCAGGTCAACCCGCTGGGCAAGCCCACAGACAAGGTCGAGGTGCGGGCCGGCACGCGCGCGCGTGCTCATGTGCCAGCGGCGTGGCCCGGGAGGCCCCGGCTGCAGAGGGCTGGCGGAGCCTGGCTGAACGAGCGGGAGGAGGGGGGACGGGGACGTTCCGTGTGCTGCGTATTGGTACCTCCAAAACGCAACAGTCGTGTCAGTCGCGGCGAGCAGTTGCAGGCGGTGGAGGGGCCAAGCCGCGCACCACGGGTTGCCCGCCGGCTGCTGGTTGCACGCTGGCTTGCCTGCTGCAGGCGACGCTCAGCCCGCGCCCTCCGAGGCCTTCCCGACTCTGCGCCGTCTTGACAAACTCGCTCCACGTCTGATGATGATTATTATTTTTGGGCACCCCGCAGGTCAAGGATGTGGGCTGCCTGGACACGATCATCCCGCCGCCCCTCAACTGGGGCCCCCTCTGGTGCGCGGGCCGCGAGGTCAAGGTCAAGCAGTGGACCGACGAGGTGGGCACGCTGCACCGCAGCATCGACATCCCCGTGCAGCCCAACGTGACGGCCAACATGGTGATGTTCCTGTTCAGCCCGCTGTACCCCCAATTCCTGGAGTTTGGCGGGAAGATGTGGTTCTGGTACCACCTGTGGCACCCCTTTGACCACATCATGGTGCGGAGGGGGTGGG
>NW_014011321.1:0-9687 GCF_000611645.1 Monoraphidium neglectum
GGATGGGAGCGCGTGCTGGGGGAGGGCGGCGGGGGCAGGGCGGCGTGCCGGATGTGCACGGGCGTGTGGAGCTAGCGGCACCTGAAAACTTGGGTCAGTTGTCTGGGGGGTTGCAATGGGTCTACCTTGCTGCTCGCTTCGAGCCTGTGGCAGCAAGCGAAGCAGCTGTTTGGGGCTGAATATTTGCGGCCCAGGGTGGCGGTCCCGCCCCCCTCATGACGTCATCTCAATCACGATGGCCTGTTGGCTGGTGCCCCCTGCACCCCACCGCCACCGCCCGCTGTCCCCAGGGACCTGAACTCGATGGCGCTGCTGACGCCGCTGCTGGGGGTGACGTCATCGGACGCCAACCTGGACCACGAGGTGGGAGGGGTGCTCGTGCGCATGCGTGCGTGCGTGCGTGCATGTGTGTGTGTGTGTGTGTATATGCATATGTATGTGCAGATGCGCGCGCGTCATGTGCGCACGTCCAGGTTGCAAGCTGGGGGCGGGCTTGAAAGCGTGTTGTGCGACTCGGGGGTTGGAGGCAAGGGCGGGTGGTGGTAGGGGCAGTGGCACAGCTGCAGGCCATGGAGCGCCGGGTTGAGGCCAGGCCGCTCAATGTGCGTGCTGGGCAGCTGCTGGAGCACAGTGTTCGGCGCAGGGCGTTCCGCCAGCCTCGCAAACATGTGACAAACGGCTGCATTTGCTGGACCCTGCCACACGTGCCGCAGTCTCAACGTTCTCTTTTCCCTCACACGTCTGACCCCAAAACCCCCCGCCCCACCCACTTGCAATCCGCCCGCCCACGCCCACCAGGTTTCATTGGCATCACACTGGTCAGAAGACGGCGCCGCACACGTATAGCAGCCGCCCACCCTTCAAAGCTTCGCCACCTGCAGCGGCGGCAGCTCCTCTTGCCACCTGCATGGCAGTGCATTGGAACATGGTGGCGGCCTGCTCCGGTCCGGTTGCACACATCCTCGGAGAGGAATGCTCCATTGCTGCCCCTGATACTCAGTGCCTTGCATGCGGGGCCGCGCAGCTGCCCAGCTCACCTGGGGCAGATGACCCAACGTGCCGGCTATTTCTTGGTCGTCTACTTCAAGGCTTTGCCAGCTGCTTGCTGCACTTGCATGGCGATGCGCCCCCATTCCGTCCCCCTGTCTGCCGTACGCACTGGGGCCAACGTAATTGTTGCTCAGATAGCACGGGCCAGGGGGGGGGGGGTAATTCTTGGACCGCCACCAAATATCACGTTTCACATACGTTTGAACGGTGCGTTCGACACACTAAACATGCAATGGAGGCTTGTTTGTTCGAATGCAGTGCACGTCATGGAGGCGAGTCCCTGTGAAGTGCGCCGGAACTGTGGCTCAAGGTGGATCGATGGGGAGCAGGGCTGCGTGTGTACCCAGCCTCAGTAGTGGCTGCACCTGACGGAAAACAGTCCGCAAAGGCGCTTGCATTTGGGTGGGATGGGCAAGCATGCAACGGGGAGCAGGCAGGTCAGTATTTATGTCTTTTTGAGGTGCTTGTGGGTACTGTTTTGCATGCATTACAGACACCACATCAGGTTTTTTCAAGGCGAATCTTGTCAAGCCTGTCGACTGGTGTTCTGGTGGTTGGTGTGCCCCTGTTCACGCTCCGCGCGCCGACCTGCTGCAAGTTGACTAGCAGCGGGCACCATCGGTTCAACATGGGACTACGCAGTAGCATTTCTGCTGCGGCAAAGCACGGGTTTTGTCGGGGTGCTCAATGCCAAAGGCATGAAAGGTGGGGTGCGTTGGCCAAGGCGCGTCTGCAATGGGTGTGCACCACTTTATGACAAGCACTGCAGCACACGGCACCATTCACAGACCCCAAACAACATTCACCGCAACAGCATCCCAAGCCCGTGCAGCTTGGCAGGCGCACATACCACCGCCAGGGCAGTTGTGTGAGGGGCGCCTCAGTCGAGCCAGCGGCACTCGAGCACAGAGCTATGACAACCCGCCAAGATGCTGACGCATGGGTTATGTCTGGGAAATTCAGGCATTTAGAGGTCGTTTGACCGTAACGGTAGTACCCAAATTGAACACATGTGATTCACCGCGAGTTCACGCGGCCAACCCGAGGAACGACGTACCTACCTTCGCACGTTCACAAAGGTAAGCCGTGTCTAGATGCGCACCTGGTCGCAGGATGGCGTGCACACCTCCTGTCTGGCAGGCTGTTGTTTTGAGCCGCGTGAGAATGGTGACTCGGCGAGCGCCCCGCTGACATAGCCGCACCGCCTTACCCCCCCCCCTCCCCCATTCCCCTACACAGTCTCTCCTAAACAGACTCTCGGCTCGCGTTCAAGCAAGATGGCGGCCCCGCGCCTGCCTGCTTACCTGACCACCATGACCCTCCTGCTCTTCGCCGCTCAGGTCGCCAGCGCCCGCCGCCTGCGCAACAACCCAGCCCCGCAACAAAGCACCACGCCCACGCCCGCGGCCCCCGCCAGCCCCGCCAGCGTCGCCGCTGCAAGCGCCTCCGCCGCCGGACAGAGCACCCCTGCCGCCGGCCCCGCCGCCGTTGGCGCTTCGGACGTCGCCCGCCCCCTGGCCAACCCTGCCACGCCGTGTTTGTTCGGCGCCTGCGCCTGCAGCTGCCCGAGCCCCGACTGCCCCTGCCCTTTCACCATACCCTCCAGCAAAATCGTTCGCACAGAAGACCTGGTCGCCATCCCTGGCGGCTTTGCCATTGAGCGCGACAAACGCAACCGCGACGTCTACAAGCAGCAGCAGTATGAGCTGGGCCCGTCGGCGGACGGCCGCGCGCGCCGCGGCCTCCCTTACCAGCCGTGCGTGAGGTGCCGCGACTGCAGCCGCTTTGACGGCTGGTGCAAGAGCCATTGCAACGACTCGTGCCCGGCGGGTGGGGACGGCCGCGCCGCTGGCCGCGCCGACGGCCGTGGCGGCCTCATCGTCGATGATGCGCGAGGCTGATCGCTTGCATCCGCTTCAACCGCCTTGGCGACTGTCCAAATGAATCGCTGCATGAGCCTGCTGCGGCCCTTTGTCACGTACAGCCTGGCCGCCATCAGCCTCTTGACGTTTGTATGAGCCCCACACGCACAGTTGTTGAAAGCACAGCAGCTGCCCAGGCTCGCAACATGATGGCGTGCACCGAAGGACACCAGCTTCACTGCTTGGCCCCTACCATAAACACAGGGGGTGCGCTCGACTAGCATACCTTCCTTGCCCAGCTGTTGCAAATGACGTCGACAGCCACCATATTTAACAAAACTTCACGCGGGAAGGGTCATGGCTGCTTTGCTGATGTGCATCAGCTTTCTATCCCGGAGTTGCTGCCACTTTGCAACCACCACCACCACCATCATGCATGTGTCATGGCCCGTTGCCATGTCGCACACATGCGCACATCGACATGTTTCGCTTCCACATCTTTCACCACACAACACAAGTTGCATGTTGGCTATGCGGTTCCGGTATGGTTGCCAATCGCCAAGGTTTGCTTCTCTTGTGGATCACCTCCCATCGGACAGGCTTCTCTAACCTGTTGTTATAGATGTGTCAACCTGCACATTTCCGAGTGTCCTGGATATGGTCACATGTCATCAAGAAAATTTGCACACGTGGTGAGCCGCAGTGATGGTTTGCGACAGTTCCAACACGAGGCGCAGCAACGGCGTTGGGCGGGGGATGGGGGACGCTGGTGACTAGGGCTTGGTGTAGCAGCAAGTGCATTCACGTTGGAGTGTACCTGCCACTCCGGTCACTCAGTGCCGATGAGTGCCGCAGTGACTAATTGACCGTGTCAACACTCCCAGGCGCACGCGTCCAAAGGTGATACAAGGAGGTTAGCAAGACGTCTAATAGATAGCCAAACTCAGCTACCCGCCGCCTGACCCACGGATCACTGTTTCGACACAGCGCGCGCAGCACAATGGCCAGGACGAAGGCGACAAACGCCAAGGAGGCCACCGTATCGACAAGGAAAACCCTTTCTGCCATAGTCGCTCGCAAGAGCACAGATCCCCCCATGGCAGCGAGCACCGCCCAGCGCAAGGGCGCCCCCAAGAGCGGCGGCGTCGCCAAGCGCAGTGGCGGACCCAAGGCCGGCACCAAGAGCAAGAAGAAGGCCTCCGACACAGATGCAACCAGTAAGTGCTGACTCCCCAGGCGTGGCGCAAGCGTCGCTGTACCTGGCATGCTGGCAGGAGCGTGGCAGCAAGCATATGTCCCATGTGATGGTATGCCGGAAACCAGCACAACTCGGGGCACCCGATCCTGATTCTGCAGCGCCGCCCCTGGCTACTTCTACGCTGTCCCACCCTCCCAGCCCCAACCCTCACCGCTGTCCTCCCCCTCGCTCCGTCATGTTGCCTACCTCTTGGCCCTCTCGGCGCCGTCCCTGCCTCTGCTTCCGCTAACCCGCGCCACGTGGTGCAGGCTGCGTCGTGTCTTCCCTGGAGGAGTGGGTGCCCGACGGCTTCCACTCCTACCAGGGCCCCGGGGAAAGGGCAGTGCACGGCGTGTACGCCTCGCTCGCGGCGGCCAACAGGGCGGCGCGCGACGTCTTCTTCAAGAAGAACCCGTTGGGCCTCGACGCAGTGAGCATTGGTGGGGGCCAAAGGTTGGGGAGAGGGGGACGCTGTCCCCGCTGCTGTCCATGGGAGGGCTGCGCCACGGGCCCAGTTCATGGGTGGCATTGCCGCTGACGGCGAGGGCCTTTGCGGCGGGCTGCTTCCGGATCTGAGCCAAGAGGCGTCGTGCCCCAGGGCGCGCGCCACAGACAAACCAGCACGTCCAGTGCATCAGTAGCTCCGGCAGTCCAGGTCGCACCCTGCTGCCGTCGTGCACAACGGGCGCATGTGCACAATGGGCTCCGGATGGGCTGGGAGCCGAGATAGATGCATGCGCATACAACTCAACACGTGCACGTGTCTCGCAACCCCGTGAACTGTACAAAATTCAAATGGCACAATATGCAGGAGGAGCTGAAGGAGCGCAGGGACATCTTTGAGGACGAGAGGCGCGGCGGCATGCTGCACATTTCGGTGCACCCCGCCGACAGCCCGCGCTGGGAGGTCAGGGTGGAGCGCGTCGCCGGCAGCTGAGACGGGCGGCTGAGGGGCCCCAGCATCCTCTCTGCTGGTGACTCAATGGCTGCCGCCGGTGGGGCATGGCTACAGGAGGGCGTGCGGAGCATCAGACTGCCAGAACACCACGAACGCACTGCGGCACCCCAGTACAGTTGAGCAAGATGTCGATTTTGATTGAGACCAAATAAAGATGTGTTGGTTCGTTGTAACACAGTTGTTGTTCTACTTCCAGACATGGCGGATAGCAGCGTAGGTGGGGTCAACAACCACCGCGCAGTGGCCCTTGGACTGCATCAGATTGCCGGTCTGCGGGGGTGGGGGGGGGGGGCGGTGGCGAGCGTGCAGTCTGGTTTCCTTCTGCTGCCTTGCCTGCCGCGGCAATAGGCTACCTTTGAATAGAGATTGTGATAAAGATCACTGCTTCGCCATCTGAGCTGAAGCTGCAGCCACTCGTCCACGCATGCACGAAGCCACATCGCCTTTACTGATCATATGTTAGGCGCGTGACCTGAGGCAATTTGTTAATCGTACTGTGTGCACATCAACGCTCAAAAGAGCTTCAATTAAGCCATGGCAGACTTTGACCACCAGCACGACTTCGTGCAGGCGACGATCCAGGAAGTGCTGGCGCGGGTGGACCTCGCGGATGCTAATGAAGCTTGCTCTGGCTTTGAGAGCGACCCTATGGCGCCAGCGGGTGAGCGGTACTGCACTAAGCGGCACTTTCGCACCACTGGGCGCCGCGCAGCAGCTGCGCGCACCGACACAGGGCCGTGCTTATTAAACTAAATCCGCAAACACCTTGATGCTGAGCAGGGGCATGCACCGGGGGAAGTGAGGGATCAGGCGGCGCTCGACAGCAGCAGACGCTTTCAGGGCGCGCCACGGGTGCCGCCTCGCGGACGGCATCCGGCGCCGGCGCATCCGCGAGCGGCCGCCTGGACACGTCCATGCTGGAGCTGCCCGGCAACAGCGAGGCCACCATACGGCTGCTCAAGGCGAGGGTTAGGGCGCTGGAGGAGCAGATGCAGGTGGCGGTTGACGGCGCAGCAGGTGAGGAGGGGCAAGCCATGCCGGGCTGCAGAGTGCGTGTCGGGCTGCAATGCATGCAAGGGCAGCACGCTGACGGCCGCACGTGAGGAGGAAGCCTAAGATTCGCG
Source organism: Monoraphidium neglectum (assembly GCF_000611645.1). Taxonomy (NCBI): domain Eukaryota; kingdom Viridiplantae; phylum Chlorophyta; class Chlorophyceae; order Sphaeropleales; family Selenastraceae; genus Monoraphidium; species Monoraphidium neglectum. The sequence continues at coordinate 6,232 of NW_014011321.1, forward strand.
GCTCGCGAGGCTTGGGACGCTCATGTGTCTGACCTTGCCATATACAGCTTGTTCCTTGCACCAGCGATCCACCTGCCCCCGTGGCCCCAGGCAGGGACGCGGCCCTGGCAGAGTCGCAGCGGGAGGTGCGGGCACTGCAGCAGGACAAGGCTGCAGCGGCAAAGGCCCACAAGGCGCTGGAGGCGCAGGTAGGGCGAGCCTCGAACATAAGGTTGGGTCGGGAAGTGTGGAACGAGGTGCGTGACGGTCGGCACGGTGCACGACTTGCACGTGAATCTGCACTGTGAGCGCCCAGCAGCGGCAAAACATGAGCCCCGCGTGGCCCCGCCCCTGCGCCAGGTGGAACGCTACAAGCGCGCCGCGCAGTCGGCCCGCGAGGCGCAGGCCGCGCAGGAGGCGGCTCTGAAGGAGCGCGAGAGGGAGGAGGCCAAGGCCGGCAGCAGCAGGTGCGCGCGCCCTGGGCGTTCCCGCCACCCGGAATGCCCTGTCGCCTGCATTGCCTACTGGCTGGGGGCCTGTGATGCATCCCACCATAGAACAAGCATGCGATTTGTTGGCGCGCGTTCTTGCTTCGACGGCGGCCTCGTGGCCGCGGTGCGTCAACGCAGGAAGCTTGCCGAGCAGGAGTCGCGGGCGCGCGAGGTGCGGCTGGCGCGGGCGCTGGAGGAGGTGGAGCGCCACAAGGCGCTGCTGCAGGAGGTCAAGGCACAGGTGTGTGTGTGTGTGTGTGTGTGTGTGTGTGTGTGTGTGTGTGTGTGTGTGTGTGTGTGTGTGTAAGAAATGAGGGCTCAGGCCAGGGCTGCGGCGGTGGTCAATGTGACCTGCTGTGAAGGGCTGCGGCCGGACCTGAGAAGCAGGCTCGTCGTTAAAACGACGGTCTCATGTCGCCGCCACGGCGCGCGCTTGCTGGTTGTGTCGACCGCTAGGAGCGCGACGGCCGTGATGTGGCCAAGACGGACTACCAGCGGCTGGCGGCAGACCACGCCAAGCTGGAGCGGCAGAAGAACACGCTCCTGGCGGCCTTCAGGTGCGGCGGCGCCGTGCAGCGACAACGGCGTGGTCAGGGGTGTTCGTGGGCTCAAGCCACCGTTGATACAGTCCGGATACGGTCCTGCTCAATGTTCAAGCGAGCTGCGAGGCTGCTGCTCAGGCGGCGCCATGTCGCGCCCCTCTGCTCGCCAACAGGAAGCAGTTGCGGCTGATCGATGTGCTGCGGCGCCAGAAGGCGCACTTGGAGGCTGCACGCTGCCTCGCCTTCACGGAGGAGGAGTTCATGCGCGCACTGGAGACGGGGCAGTGACGACGAGGGCGGCCGCACGTATTGATGCTGGGTGGCTGGTTGCTCCGCCTTGGTGGCGCCAGGCCAGCTCACCGGCCCGCGGTCCATTTAATGTATAACTTGAGGCCAGAGCGCGCATGGACGGCGAGTGCCGCGCCCCCTCCCCCTTCTGACCTGTTGCGCTCCCTTGCTTCCATGAGACTTCATCAGCGGCAGCCTGGCGGCATTACTAAAAGCCCTGTTTCGTGCTGAGGATGCGACATGTTCGGTCGTTGAGCACCGGGGTGTATATCATGTGCATAAGTAACGCTTTTGACACCTCCTCGCTATCACCTGCAAGCGATTTTCCTAGCGATCTACAGAAGCCGGAACTCGGCCAGTGCTGCCTGCAGCTGATTGCCTGTCACAGTCCCAAACATTCGTGTGCACCATAGCATCAGCGTTGCAGATATATCACGAGTCTGCGCACATGTGCTGAGCTGAATCTGCCCGCTTGATAAACAGCCCAGCGGGTAACCCGCGGCCTGCGTACGACTTGGCAGTCTGTTCGTAGCTTTGGTACTTCGCGAACTTCAGGAGAGATCGCGCAGCCCCCGGGAAGTACAGCAGCTGCAGCAGTGCGGAGCAGCTGAGCGCTGCTGCTGAGCTGGGGTGTGCGCTGCGCCAAGCAGCACGCTGTTGTCGAGCTTAACGACCAACAGTTCCCAGGCGCAAGCTTGCAGAAATACTAGGAATGCTGCGGAACGCCACTCAGCGGCTGCTGCAGCACGCCGCGGCAGCGGCGCAGGGGCAGCAGCAGCTGCAGCTGCAGCAGCAGTGGGGCCCTGCGCCCGCGTCGGTGGTGGTGCGGTGGTTTTCGGAGCCCACCAACTCGGCTAAGGAGGCAGTCGAGCGGACACTGGTGGTCAACACCCTTGATATGGTGGGGGGGCGGGAGATGGGGGCAGAGCATCAAACGGCGCCTCCTACCTCGGTCGCGGGCAAACAACATGCGTGGGGCCCGCTCAATTTGCTCGAGGGGCACCCCGGGCGCGCACGCGTCACTCGCGAGCGACGGGAAGGAGGGCAGGGGTGCGGGGACTGCAGTATTTCAGAAGAGCCCTCAGCCGCCCCGCCCGACCCCACTCAGCACAGCACCCCCGCACCGCACTGCCATTTGCCTCGGCGCCGACCCCACGCCCCCACCCCTCTTGGGCGGCTGCGCCGCCCCCCGCGGCAGGCCAAGAAGTTTGAGTCTGCGGGGTTGTCGCGGCAGCAGGCAGAGGCGCTGACGGAGCACATTACGACTCAGGTCATCCTGGACCGCTGCAGGCTGAGCGAGAAGTTCGTGGCAAAGGCGGATTTGGAAAAGGTGGGCCGCTCGTGCATGTGTAAGGGCGTTACAGGCGTTGGTTTTTTACGTGGGGAACAAACGTATGATCAAAGCGGTGTGGGGAGCAGCAGGGAGGAATACAGCCTGGAGTTGTGGGCACAGTCTTGTGGGGGTGGGGTGGGTGGAGGGTCACAGCCGCAGCCACGCAAGCAGTAGGTCGGCAGCATGGAGGGGCCTGCCGCCTGCGCCGAAGCGGTTTAGGCAGTTGACAATCGCGAGCACCCGCCGGGACCGTGAGGCTGATCACCTCAACGTGTGCGTTGCTGCTGCAGGCCCGCAGCTGGTCGTGTGAGGGCAGCCGCCCCTAGCTCGAGGCACCCCCACCACCCCCTCTTGCCGCCGCCCACCTTGGCGCCATTTCCAAACCACCCCGTGCCGCAGCTGCTGATAGAGCAGGACGCGCGCGTGAGCAGCTTCAAGGCGGAGCTGGTGCAGAAGCAGGAGGGGCACCTGGTGGGCTGGGCTGGGGGCGCGGGGGGTGTCAACACGCAGCGGTTGGGGTTGGGGTGTGGGGGTTGGAACGAGCACGTGGCCGTGGGGTCAGTTTGACAACTGGGCAGGAACACGGCCGGGGGGAGGGTGCGCGGCTGCGCGGGTGCCGCTCTGTGCCCCTGCGCCGGCAGCTGGCAGTCAGTCAGACGGCGGGTGTGTGCAAAGTGGCATCTGACATCGACCATTTCGCCCCACAGCACCACACCCTCCGATGTGATCCAGCTCCCCTCACCCCACCCACTCCTCCTTGCCCCTGAAGCCCCTCCCCCCCTGCCCGCCCTCCTGCCTTCCCTGGGAGAGGGCCCCTCACCCC
>NW_014011320.1:0-1731 GCF_000611645.1 Monoraphidium neglectum
GGGGTGGGGTTGGGGTACAGAGCAGGTGTGCATGCGCATGTGTGTGTGAGGACGCCGTTTGGATGTGCAGGTGTGTTTGTTTATTGATGCGTTTGTCTATCGGAGCGGCTGCGTGTGTGTGAGTCTGGTTTTAGGGGGCATCTGAGTTTCTGCCTGTTCATTTTCACCCGCGTGCAATCACGCATCAGTTGGCCCGACCCGCGCTGTGATGAATTGCTCACACTGCTTAGTAACAACTGACCCCCCTCGCAAGGGGTGTGCAGAAACACATGCATCGCCAGTTTCTGAGCGCTCGGTCGTGGCCTGTCCACATCATATTGCACTCCTCTCAGTGCACTTCGATTGCCACTCTTTGCATCATGGACGGCTCGTGGTGCTTCGATTCGCCCGCCTCCCAGCACCGCCACCAGGATGCGCCCCAAGCCCCCAACCCTACAACCACCAACCACCCTCCATGAATCACCCATCCCTCCCCCCTGCAAACGAAAGTCCGCCGCTCTTGGGCTGGCCATCGCCGGCGCCCTGGGCCTGGGCTACGCCAACATCTTTGTGACCGCGCCCTCCCCTGAGAACCTGCGCACCCTGTTCGAGTTCGTGTTCAAGGGGCTGGACGCCCTCGGGTACCAGGTGGGCAGCCGGGGGGGGGCTTGGCGGACAGTATTGCAGCGCCCGCGACAACGGCCCAGAGGGCCGTTGTTGCAGGACGGCTGGGGCAGCGGACAAGCATGCTGTTAGTGTTGCTCACGCGCTTGCGTGGTTACATGCCGGCGCCAGCAGGCCGCTGCCGGGGCCTCTGCGAGCCCCCCATGCGGAGCCTTGACACCCAAATGCATCGAATGTTTGTGATGTTCATTCATGGGCTTGCTTTGTTGTCAGGTTGTGTGCTTATTGCTGCGCACCCTCATGCACGTGCGGGATACGTGCGTGTACCTCCGAAGGCCGGCCCCCACCATGCGCTGTGATGAATTGCTCACACTGCTTAATACGTTCTGACCCCCCTCGCAAGGGGTGTGCGGATACAATGCATTGCCAGTTTCTGAGCGCTTGGTCGGGGCCGGCCCAGCTTATTCAGGGCTTCACACTGTCTGACCCACACCTTTTGCCTGTCAACACGAGTCTGTTTCACACTCCTGCTTGCCAAGCTGGTTCCCATGCACCATACTGGATGACACAGGGCCCAAGATTGGCTGCCAACGCTCCAATCTCCCCACAACTACGCGTGCCATACATACGCTTGCAACATCCCTCACGCCCCCTGGGCCCCCTCCCCGGTGACCCCCCCCCTGCGCCCTGCATCCCGCGCCCCGACCGCCCGTCTTCCAGGAGCACATTGACTACGACCTGGTGGAGTCCACCAACCCGGCCTTTGGCCGCGCGGTGGTGCGCGTCAACGTATACAGGAACCACAGACAGGTGCGGCCGCACACGCGCAGGGCCACGGCCGCGCTTTTGCACCTCAGCGCCGGCCTGAGCGCCGCAACGAGACGCCCGTCCGCGGCCTGCTGCTGCTTTGATACTGCAGTGGGGGCGGTCGTCTCATTGCTTGCCCACCGCCTTGATGCCCCACCCCTGCGTCGGCCCTCGCGGCCGCCGCCAGCCCGCCCTGCCTCACTCCCGCGCCAGCCTCACATGCCGCCGCCGTCGCGAACATTCCGACATCAAGCCCAGCCAGCACCCACCGCTCTCCGCACCCCCCCTCCCCACCCACCCCTCCTTCTCCCGCCACCAGAC
>NW_014011320.1:2487-6537 GCF_000611645.1 Monoraphidium neglectum
CCCAGCCAGCCCCCACCGCTCCCCGCACCCCCCCTCCCCCCCCCCCCCCCCTTCTCCCGCCACCAGACAGTGCAGTACATCCAGCCGCAGCACCACTCGCGGCTGGCGCAGGCGGAGCTCCTGGTCATCGACGAGGCGGCCGCCATCCCCCTGCCGCTGGTCAAGGCCATGCTGGGGCCCTACCTGGTGTTCCTCTGCTCCACGGTCAACGGGTGAGGCCTCGGGACAGTTTGACCGGCGTTTGACCGGCATTGATCGACGGCGTGCGAAGCCCGATTCGTTTTGGCGGGGAGGGACGGGAAAGGCAGGCGAGCGTGTCGTAACTTGTGTGGTAAGGAGCACGGCGCTGGGGTTCAGGTCTCCTGAAAACTGGTGGCAGCTCGTGAATTGCTCTCAGTCGCAGCTTGCCCAACTGCACCTACGAATTCCCGCCCGAAACGCATGAAAACCTCTCGTTTGCGCTAGATACGAGGGCACCGGCCGCAGCTTGAGTTTGAAGCTCATACAGCAGCTGAGGGAGCAGGCCGCAAAGCCGGGGGCGGCGGGCGGCGGCGGCGGCGGCAGCAGCAGCGGCGGCGGGGGCGGCGCGGGGCTGGGGCGCACATTCCGAGAGGTCACCCTGAGCGAGCCTATTCGGTGGGTGGGGGGCAACAAAATGGGAGGGTGTGCCTGGGTTGAACGCGTGCGCCGCGCATGACGGTCTGCTGGGCTCCTGGGAGGCATCTCGCGGCCAGGCCTGCGTTTCTTTTTGTCGTGTTGCTTCTGCTCTTACATTTATACTCATGCCTATGTGTCCTGCCCGTGCCAAACCCCAAACCCCCTCCCCCAGCTACGCCCCGGGTGACCCCGTTGAGTCATGGCTCCACAGCCTGCTGTGCCTGGACGCGTCCACCCACCTGCCACGGCCGCCCCCCAAGCTGCCGCATCCCTCAGAGTGCGACCTTTTCTACGTGGAGCGGGACACCCTGTTCAGCTTCCACAAGTGAGTGGTGACGTCATGGTGACATCATGGTCCAGCCAGGGCCTGACGTGATTGGTTTGCAGGAAAAACGGCAGGATTGCAGGGCTTGACGTCATATGGTTTGCTCGGGCGCGATGCAGGATGCAATGGTACGACGACAGAGCGAAATGAGCCGAACGCCCCGGCCGCCCGCGCCGCCGCCGCCGTCACCTTGCACTGTCAACAACAGGGCCAGCGAGGCGTTCCTGCAGCAGGTGGTGTCGCTGCTGGTGGCGTCGCACTACAAGAACACGCCCAACGACCTGCTGCTGCTGGCGGACGCCCCCGCCCACCAGCTGTACGTGCTGCTCGCGCCGGTGGACGAGACGCAGGTGCGCGCGCTGCGACACGCGGCGACATGGGTGACGCGGGGGACGGAAGACCAGAGGAGGGGCGCAATAACCACATGGGGAGGGTCACTGCGGCTGCGGCCGCGGCAAGCTCGCGTGTTGCATCTAAAGTATCCCTTCAACATCTCGCGAGTCTGCAAGCACCAGTGCTCCAAAATGTTGCTGTTCCCCTGAATAATTTCCAGCCGGCTTCCCAACAACAGCCTAGCTTGTGGCCCAAGCGACCCGCAAACCACCAACCCCGGCCTGCCTACGCGCTCTCCGTCCACCCCCGCCCCGCGCCCCGTGCAGAACGCGCTGCCGGACGTGCTGGCTGTGGCGCAGGTCGCGCTGGAGGGCGCCATCAGCGCCAAGGCCGCCACCACCAGCCTGGCGCGCGGGGAGCTGCCCCAGGGGGACCTCATCCCTTGGATTGTGGGCCAGCAGTACCAGGTGAGAGCAGGACCGCAGCCGCTCACTGCGGGGTGCCTCATCGGGAGTGCTCGGAGGTCCTCTTGTGCACGTGCCGGGCGTTTTGACCCTGGCCCTGTTGCTAAAGTTGTTCACAATCACTGCATTGGTCAGGTCCCCGTCGCGCCACCCAACATCAACCCCTCACGCCACCAGCCCCTTTGCAGAGTCCAACCTCGTTCCTGCCTGTCCTATCCTTGCCTGCCCCGCCCCTGCCGCGCCCCTCCCCCCACAGGATCCCGATTTTCCGCGGCTGTCTGGCGCGCGCGTGGTGCGCATCGCGGTGCACCCGGAGCTCAGCGGCGCCGGCTACGGCAGCCGCTGCGTCGAGCTGCTGCGGCGCTACTTCCAAGGGGAGATCACGGGTGAGCCGCCCCAGGGGATCGCGCCACAGGAGTCAATTAATCGGATGAGTTGGGGCGGCGGCTGAGCCCGGGCCTGGTGGGCGTGGGAGCTGGCGCCGGCCTGACCAGAGGTCACGGCGCCAGCCGGGCGCGGGGGGTCCCTTGACAGGCCTGCATGGCACCGCTGGTCTCGAGCGGGCCTCGGCGGGTGTGCTGTCGGCGCGGATGTGCATGGTGCCGACAGCTCGTACCACCCTCCAGGGTGTGGTGTAGCATCACTGCACGGTTCCGCCCTGCTTGACCCTGGGTGACCCCCTGTCTCCTCCGACCTGTAATGCTTTTCATCTGATCTATTTATCTGTCCGTTCCATCTGGCCAGGCCTGGACGAGGAGGATGAGGAGGCTGCGGAGGACGGGCACGCAAACGGCAGCGGCGGCTCCGCCAGCGAGCGGCGGCGCGCCGCGGCGGCGGCAGACGGCGGCGACACTCTGCTGACTGAGAGCGTCAAGCCGCGCCTGGGGCTGCCGCCGCTGCTGGTCAACCTGGCGGAGAGGTGGGGCGCCGCCAGGCTGCACCGTGTCGAGCGTCTGGTGTCTGGTGTTGTTTCGTCGTGGCTGCGGCGCAGCGCACAACGAGCGGATTCTGCAGGACCACAATGCACTGTTTTCCCCTGTTGTCCAGCATGGAAAGGTCATCGAACGGCCCCCGTTCACCTATCCCGATTGACAACACCGCGCCCCCTCCCTCCGGACGCTACGCGCCAGGCGCCCCGAGCGCCTGCACTACCTGGGGGTCTCCTTCGGCCTGACGCAGCAGCTGTTCAACTTCTGGCACCGCGGCGGCTTCAAGCCGCTGTACCTCCGGCAGAGCGCCAGCGAGACCACCGGGGAGCACACCGCAGTCATGGTAAGCATGTCTGTGCCGCCTGCATCCCTCCGCATCCATTTGATGTATCATGCTGTTGGGCCGCTGCGCACTTCATCGTGGATGGTGGAGACTGCGTCATCGTGTGTGTATTCGACTAGATGGCTTTCGGCTGTCAACGGCTGGTATTGCATGCGCGGGCTCATGTCCACAATCTGACGGGCGGGGCCGCCTGACCCATCCACCTAACTTGCCCTGAGCCGCTGCGCCCCCCCCCTGCAGGTGCGCCCCCTGGAGCATCCCGAGGTGGAGGGCACCGCCTGGCTGGACCCCTTCGTGCAGGACTTCAAGGTGTGTTTTGGCGGCGTGTGATGGCAAATCATCGCAGAGACCGCAGCAACCCCCTAGCTGACCTGCACAAAAAGCACGACCCTCTTGCTTGCATGCACCACGGCAAGAAATGTACCGATGCACTGTGAAGAATCAAATACCTGTCGTCGTTATGACTGGGCTGGTGCGTCCACGGGGGCAGTGTGTGCTGGGAACGTGCGCCTGTCCTCGTCAACCATTAACCTCGGACCCCGCGACGCCCCGGGCCGCGTCGCAGCGGCGGCTGATGATGCTGCTGGGCGGCGCGTTCCGCGACATGTCGCCCGCGCTGGCGCTGTCGCTGCTTGACCCGCGGCTGACGTGGTCGGACGCGGAGGGCAGCGCGGCGGCGGCGGCGGCAGGCGCAGGGCCGGGGTCGGGCGTGGTGGCGGTGCACGGGGACGGCACGCCGTTCACGCCCTACGACCTCAAACGGCTGCAGGTGTGTGCAGGGTACCGGTTGCGGAGAAGGGCGCATTTGCATGCTGATCAACATGTATCGTTGTGGCGTCGGTGCTCGCCCTGCTCTCGGCCCTCTGTTATGTGTGCTGCTGCCAATCTAATGGCCTTGTGGCGACCACCGTTCACGAATGGTGGCGCTCATCACTCGCCACGACCTTTCTGCATCACAAAGAGAGGTGTTCGCCCATACTGCAACCCCCCCCCCCGGGG
>NW_014011320.1:7041-10946 GCF_000611645.1 Monoraphidium neglectum
CTTCCTCCTGGATCCCGCCTCTAAACCCACGGCAACCCCTCCTCGCACGCCTCGCTCCCCCCCCCCCAAAAGGCCTACAGCAGCAACCTGGTCGACTTCCATTTGGTCCTCGACCTGCTGCCCCCCCTGGCTGCCACCTACCTGGCCGGCCGCCTGCCGGCCACCCTCAGCTACGGCCAGGCCGCCATTCTGCTGGCCCTGGGGCTGCAGAGGCGCGAGCTGTCAGAGGTCGAGGCCGCCCTGGGCCTGCCCAGCAACCAGGCGCGCGGGCGGGGCGGGGCGTTGCGGCGCGCCGAACCCATGTTTCAAGCGTGCCTGGGTGGTGCATCCGGGGGGGGCGGCGCCGAGGGGCCGCCCTCGGCGGGCCGGCCGGCAGGGCAGGGCGGGGCGCGCGCCCCGCCGAAGCGTGCCGCGCAGCTCCCGCTGATGGCGCCGATCTTCATCTCTCTTTCCAGCCGCTTCTGCTCCCACCGTACATTCGCCTCGTCACCCAACCTGAGAAGCATCTCGTCGCAAGCGTCGTCGCTTCGCCCCCCGAGCACCTCTGGCCCGCATCCCCACCTTGCCCCCTTTTTGCCCCAGGTCTTGGCGCTGTTCAATAAGGCGGTGCGGAAGCTGCACTCTCATATACGCGCCGCCAAGGAGGCCGCCATATCCCGCCACCTCCCCAAGCCGAGCGCCGCGCCCGCGCTGGCGCCGCTCGGCGCTGCCAGGGGCGGGGGCGCCGACCTGGATGCCGAGCTGGACGAGGCGGGGGAGGAAGCTTCGCGGAAGCTGCGGGCGCTGCTGGACCCGGCGGAGCTGCAGCAGTACGCCGTCACGGGTGGGCTGCGGGGAGGGGAGGGGCGCGGTGCGACGGCAAGCGGGGTTTTGTTTTTTCAGGCAGGCTACTGGAGCCTGACAACCGTCAAGTGGCTAGCAACTGCTGCGTGTTTTTTGGGTGGTGGGCACAGCGCGAGCCGCCGGTGGGAGCACAGCCCCTGACGCAGCCCGTTGCACCATGTGGCAAACCACCCCTGCAGGCGCGGACGAGGACTTTGCGCGCGCGCTGGGCGGCGCCGCGCCGGGCGCCGGCGGGGTCGTGCAGGTCAAGAGCAGCAGCGGCGCCAAGAAGGCGGGCGGCAAGGACGGCAAGGACGGCGGCAAGGACGGCGCGCAGCTGTACAAGAAGGGCGGCGGCAAGAAGCAAAAGGGGACGCCTGGCGGCGGCGGCAAGCCCGCCAAGAAGCACAAAAAAGGATGAGACCGGTGGGGCCTTGTTTGCAACGTCACCAGATTGCCATAACCCTACCAGCTACCATAACACGCCCGGCTCTTGCATGTGTAAATTCTTGCCAAACCTCGCGTACACCTTTTTCGGTGCACCGCATACAGCGACCATAAAAGATACACGAATTGCGTTGACCGCGGAACTTGCCGGCCTGGCAGTGCCTCCCTCTAAACCGTGCTGTATATATATCAAGTGACATCTCCGACAGCTTGACGAGTATCACAGGCCTTCACGCGCACAGCGCGCGTCGCCACGCAAGAGCGCGCGCCGCCTCTGCCGTGTGACGACACACTAAGCACCAGACCTAAGGAGTAAGCTCGCCATGCCTTGGAATGCGGACGTTGAGTGGCTGAAGCAGCACCCTGACCCGCGGCTGGTCGTGGGCGTCGCCGTCGACGGCTCGTCCATTGGCGACAAGGCGCTGCAGGCAGCAGTAGCGCTCCACCGGGAGAGGCGTGCTGACAGGGTGAGCAGGGCGGGCGCGTGTGCATGCCCGGCCTGCAAGGTGGCTCCGGGACTCACCTCGTCTAGTGTCCAGCTGCCGGTGCGTGATGATGCACCAAAGCGTGCGCCAACGCAGGCGTATCCCGCCAATCAATACGTTCATGTGGTGGCTGGCACGGGCAAGCAAGCAGCCTGTGCTCACGGCCTGCCAGCATGGTTGCCCGGCCCCCCATCCCGCCTGCCCTCGCCTCCTGCCTGCAGCTGGTGCTCCTGCATGTCGGCGACGGCAGCAAGGCGTCCTGGCTGCCGCGCCACCTGACGCCGCGCTACCTGGAGAGCACGTATGTCGGCAAGGCGGCAGACCTTCACGTGCGTCCCTCCTCGGGCGTTCCACACACGGTTTCCTGTTTGCTCGGCGGCCGCTAATTTCGGCGCCAGCCCACAGCCAGTCAAATCTGCTGCAGCAGGGTTGAAGTTCTGTTGGCAGCTGTGCGGGCGCAGCAGGTTGTCGTCGGCAGCGACGAGCTTGCGTGCGCCTCACCACCGCTGGGCCCGACTGACAAACCGCGCAGGTTCACGCTGAGTGGGCGTACAGGGAGAAGGCGGACGGTCAGAGCACGTGCGAGGCGCTGACCGCGCTGGCAGAGTCCCAGGCCGTGGGGCTGCTGGTGGTGGGCAGCTACGGCCGCAAGGGGGAGAAGTCGTTTGACATGCTGGTGCGTGAGTCTGCGATTCCTGTGCCGTGGCTGTAGGGGCGTGCGCTGTGTGTGCTCTTGGGTTCGCGTTGTTTCCAGTGCGCTCGCAGCTTGACGAGGCGGCAGTCGCGCGTTGGGCACACAGGGTTGCTGCCATGTTGGGGTTTGGTCAAGGCTGTGTTGGCCTCTTTAGAAGCACTGCTTCTGGCAGAGTGTGGCAGCGAAATCGCAGGCGCTGGACTGTCCGTCGCAGGCAGTCCATGGCGTGCGCCCCTCGCTTGGTCCAGCAGCAGCACTCCCCCGGCGCTCCTGCTCGCCGCATCATTCGCCCATCGTGCCATCGACTTGTACCGCAAGCGCAGGGCCACGTGTCGGACTACTCGCTGCGCGAGAGCCACTGCAGCGTCTGCATCGTGCGCTCGTCCAGCCCGCCCGCCGGCCCCGCGGGGGAGCAGGACTACCTGTTTGCCACAGACGGCTCGAAGGCCGCCGCCCTCGCGTTCTGCACGCTCGTCCGCCAGTGAGCGTCGGGCCGCAGCTATTGATAGACGACCGTGCAGGGCAGGGGCAGGCCGCCCAAGGACCCCAACAGCTCTCCCCCCTTGCCGCAAGGCGGCATGCTCTCGTTCATCCTGGACTGGCCGTGAGACTAGAGCCGTCTGCTGGCCGACACTGGCAACTGTGAAGCTCATGCAGCACATTCTGCGTCTGCCGCTGGTTGAAGCGCGGCCCCCCCCTGGCCCCACCCACCCCTGTCCGGCTGCGCCGGCCGCCCTTTCCAGGGTGCTGCGCCCCGGCGACAAGGTGCTGGTGGCGCAGGCCACCTACGACCACGGCGCCGGCCGGGAGAGCGAGGAGCTGTTTGAGTCCTACAAGAAGATGATGGACGCGCACAAGGCACGGCTGACAGGGAGCATCATGACGTTCCCCCCCACTATGCGCACAAGCAGGCGTTGTGGCATGCGTTTGACCTCCAAAATCCTGCCGACCTCGATCGCTCCAGCCCACAGCCGGCTGCATGCGCCAAGATCTTTGCACATCCAGCCTCATCTAGGCCTTTGCGCAGCAGGTCTCCGCCCGCCAGGTGGCGTGCGTGTCCTCAGGCTGCAACCCCACTCGTGCCCTCTCGCTCCACCAAACCCTGGGCCCCCACCTCATCCCGCCCCAGGTCAGCGGGGAGTGCCTGGTGTGGCACGTGTCGCGTGAGAGGCGCGTCAGCGAGGGCATCCTGGAGCTGGCGACAGCCCGCCAGACCAACGTTTTGGTGGTCGGCATCAGCGGGTGGGTTGTGAAGTGGGGGAAATCTTGCAATGAAGAGGTGTGTGTGTGTGTGTGTGTGTGTTTGCTGGACAAGCCTGTGTGATTCTCTTGCTCCTGCGGTTGCAAGCATGTTGGCGCCGTATGCGCATGCTTTCACACACACACACACACACACGCACGCACGCACGCACGCATGCACGCATGCGCACGCACGCACACACACACACACACACACA
>NW_014011319.1:0-9672 GCF_000611645.1 Monoraphidium neglectum
CCGCGGCGCCGCGGCGCCGCCAAGCATCTCGCGCCCCCAGGCGCTGTCCCTGAGTTGGTCCAGGGTGGCGCGGCGCCGCGGGTCGGGCTGCGGCCCCATGCGGAGAAAGTCCTGCGCCGCCGCAGGCAGCAACGGCCACAGCGGGTGGTCCTCGTACGCCGCCATGCCGGCGCGCCTCTTGGCGACGATCAGGCGCTCGCGAGCGGTCAACGCGTCGCCGCGCGGCGCGATGTCGCCACTGTCAGATCAGCCGCCACCTCCGCCAACGCAGCCGCCGCCGCCGGCGCCGCTGCCGCCGCCGCCGCCGCTGTCGGCCGCCGCCGCCGCCTCCTCCTCCTCTATCTCCTCCACCGTCGGAAGATGGGGGTCGCACCCCAGTGCCATCGTGGCCAGGGTGGCCGCAAACGAGAACGCGTGGAAGCCGGGGCCCGTCGTGGCTGCCAGCGCGTCGAAGTCGATGGTGCCGTCGGGCCGCACCCCGGCGGCGAGGCCCTCTGGCGGCACCGTCTCCCAGCTGAAGCCCGTGAGGCTGCCATAGGGGGAGGCGCTGGCCATGTCGACGACGTTGACCAGGGGCGGCTGCAGCTCGGCGTTGACCAGCAGCTGCTGCACCTTGAGGTCGGTGTAGCACAGGCCCTGGGGGTCGGGGGTGTTGCAAGGGAGGGATGGAAAGCGGGGTTTGGGGGTTTGCCGGTCAGCTCGTTTGGGGCTTGGGTAGATGAATGCGTAGGTGGGGCCGCGAGGGCGCTGAGGCGTGATTGTGGATGTGAGGGAGGTGAGGGGCAAGCGTGCGTGCGCCTCGCACTGGGGGCCCATGACAATTTGCTAATCCCGCTTGCGGTAAATTAGTCCTCGGATTGCATCAGCACTGTGCTTTAGCTCGTGGCAGGCAAGGCCCGGGCAGGTAACGTGAGGTGCGCCCTCAATTGATGCCTGCGCAGCAGCAGCAGCTCGTGCCCAGCCCCCGACTCTTGCCCATGTAGCAGCTGAGCATGCCGCAAACGCTCCCGAGCGTCGGTTTCACGGTCCGTCCCAGAATCCCAGAAGCCCGCAAACCCACCTCGTCCTCGCAGGCGCGAAGCACCCCAAACAGCACCCTGCAAGCCTCCTTGGCCGCTTCCAGGTTCTCAGCTAGATCGGCCGCGGACGCGCCGATGTAGTGCATGATGGGTTCGCCGCCGTACTCGAACACAAGGTGCGTGTGCAGGTCGCCCCGCACCACCGACACGAGAGCGGGTACGTGGGGGCTCTGGATGCGCGCGTGAACGGCGATCTCCGTGTCCACCTGGGAGAGGGGGGCCGCCAGCAGGGGGGCGGGGCGGCGCGTGGCTTGTCAGCAGGTCGGCGTGAGGGAGGGGCGGGGCAAGGAAGGGGCGCGGTCGCCGCGTGCCCAGAGCCGACGGCAGCGGGTGCTTGCAGTGCAGCGGATGCCCCTTGCGTGTGTGGGGCCTTGGAGCGGCACCAGTCAGGTGTGGGCGACTTTCTTGAGCTATGGACTCGTCCCCACCGCCGCCGCTGCAGCTGCAGACGCGCCGCGCGCGCTCACCGCCTGCTGCAGCGCCTTGATGTCCGCCAGCGCCCACTGGGGTGCGTCTTCACGGCGTACTTGACGCCGTCCAGCTCAGCAATGTTCACCCTGACGGTCTCATACTCGTGCACTACGTCGCCGCTGAGGTACCACTTACTGTGCAAGGCCAAAGAGGGAGGCGGGATTGGCACAGGGCACGGAGGGGGGAGGATGTCATGCGATGCAGCAAGTGCGCTGGGCAATGTCAGGTGTTTGTTGCCATCGCCTGGCACGATGATCAGAGCTGAGGGTTATAATACTATGATTCGTACTGCATAGCGCGTTCGCCTGGGTTGTGACGCCAAAACGGCCACGGAGTGAGGCCGGATGCCGTCAGACGCCATCCTTGCCTGTATTGTACAGTTATGTGTGTAGATAATCGTGTATTGTTTCCTGCAAAGTGAGCCTTGCTGTGAGGGCGATCAGGCGGCAATGATGCTTGTGCGCACACAGCGGGCATCATGACCCATGACCGGCACCACGAGCCGACCGGCAGGTGCCACATGCCAGGCACGAGGGAGGCTGGCGTCGAGCGGGTGTGCTTGAGGATGTCAACAATGGACTTCAAACCAACACCCCTCAGAATTGTAGATGTTTTGTTATGGAGCTTGAGAATGGGCATGGTAGTGTACGGCTGCGCCAGCCACAAGGACAGCGGAGTTATACAGAAGAGCAGAGGCAGTGGATGACAAGAAGATTGCCGCCAGCCAGCAGTGTTTTGTGCTACAGATACTGCGACTCTGGCTGCACTAGCACAATACAGAACACACTTCTCAAGTGGTTGCCGCAAGTGGCCAGAGACAGGGCGGGTGCAATTTGCAGGCAGGGAGAGGCCTGCAGCTGCGAGCTGCATCTGCACAATGCTTTGTGCTTGATTATTAGCTGCAAAATTGGGTGTTGAACATTGCTGAAGCTTGTCTGCACGGGTGCCCAACCTGAGAGCCCTCAAAACCGCCTGAGCACTGCTTGTGGCGAATTGGCTGCACGGCTCATATGTATGCCTATACGTATTGAGCCTGACTGGTGACAATTGCTTGTGACCAAATCCAGTCAAGCATCGGTGGTGTTACAGAGCAGTCCTCCACAGCCTCTGTAAAGCGCAGAGCGGATTTTCTGAGAAGGAGGCTGTGACGTAACACCCATGTGCGTGCCAAGTAGGGCCTGAACACCGCTGTGTCGGTTGGTGTCCCCACACCCCCCAAGTGTCACATCACGCTTTTACAGCAGGCGTCAAGTCCAGCTGCCAACAACGAGGATGCAACCTGCTGTCAAAACTCCTACCCCTCTGCCCTTCTTGTGGCTCCGAGCAGACTCTATGGCTTCAACTTAGGCAACATTTGCACCCTCTTACACAGCATGACAGCGTGCGTGATTGCGCCACTGCACTTTTCCACAGTACACCGCGCGCGCGTGCGTGCATGCGCGCATGCGCGCGTGTGCATCCGTGTGAGTGTTAGTGCATGCGTGCGTGCGTGCGTGTGTGGTTGGAAGCGAGGGTATACAAATCATGCACCATGTGATCCGCACAGCCACCTGCTGTCGTCTTGGCATCACAAGCCCAACATCGCAAACAAACGCGCCAGTGGCGGGCGGCGGTCATGGACTCAAAGCCCACTTTTGGTCACCGCAGCGGTGACATGCACCCCGCGGCGTTACGGTGCCGTCCGAGTGGTTATCAAGACATTTACATACCGTTTGCATCGTTTCCACCAGGAGATCACCCCTCGGCACGATGCTCAACCATTCGGCCCTCGCGGGCCTGCTGCTTGCCGGTGGCGTGGTAGCCCTCATGGCCGGCTCCGCGCAGGCAGTAGGTTTCGACCTCGAGAAGGAGTGCCCTGGCAACCTGATAGTGGTGCGTAGCTGGGGGCCCGGCACCTCGGCATCCGCTGTGCAGCTCCCTCCGCCCCGCCGCTGCGGTACCTGGACATGCAGTGCAGCTGCATCTGTAGCCGTGGGCACTGCTGCATACACATGAAATGGCCAATACACTGAGCCACGGCGCACTCACCAGGCGCCCAAAATGCAAATTCCCGCCCGCGCTCTTGACCAACCGCCTGCAGCGCATCGCCACCCACCTGAGCGCCACTGCACGCGTGCCCCTTTCCCTCCGTCCCTCCCTGTTGCGTCAAGTGGCCCACCCATACCCTTACCCGCCCGCGCACCCCCAAACCGCCCCAGAACGGCGGATTCGAGACGCCAGACCCCTCCCAGCCGGACAAATACCCAAAGGCCCCCTGGAACACATACAACAAGGGCTGGGGCTGGTTCACCAGCGTCCCAGGGTGGACCTGGACCTGCCTCCGCGTCGACTGGGGCCCGCCACGCGCGCTCGAGATCCAGCGGCGCGCGGTGGCCACCGCGCCCGAGGGCATGCAGAATTTGGAGCTGCTGCCGAATGCGACCGGCGTCGCGTGCCAGACGGTCAGCCTGCAGCCTGGGGCCAGCTACAAGCTGTCGTTCCAGTACGGCCGGCTGATGACGTACGCGTGGCGCAACGCGGACAAGGGGAAGTTCATCAAGTTCGAAACGACAGCCGACGCGATCTACAGGGACGCGACCACCAAGGCGCCCGCGGAGGAAGGGGCCAAGGGGAAGCCCTACCCGCAGGACGCGCAGGGGTTTACTAAGCTGGTGACGGCGGACACGCGGCAGCAGAAGGAGCAGTGGCAGCGGTACGAGGCGACTTTCAAGGCGAGTGCGGCTGGAGTCAGGGGCGGAGGAGCAGCAGGGGCAGGGGGTGGGGATGCAGGTGACTGCAGGTGTGGGCTGGACCGAAGACATTGAGGCGACGTCCTGCATTCACTGAGCGACGGGGCCCACGCGCTCGCCAGCAGGCGGCCCCCGCGGTGCCCTCCCTGGCATTGAGACGGCCGTCTTACCCACTCGCTGCTTGACGATTTGTACAGTCACCACGTCCTCTCCCACCTTGTCCCACCCCACACGCGCTCACGCCACCCACACCTGAATACGTGTCCCACGGCCCCGCGCAGGCCCCTGCCAGTGGCAAGGTGCAGATCGCGTTCACCACCACCATGCGCCCCAAGGAGTGCGGCAGCTGCGGGTCTCTGCTGGACGCCGTCTGCCTGCAGAAAGCCTGATAAGGCCATGGCCGATGCGGCCGCGGCCAGCACGATTTGAGGCGGCCGGTCCCCGTTGTGGCGGCAGACTTGGGTCGTTTTTTTGGCTGGCCTCCACCAGGGCCTTTCGTGCGGCGCCTGCCGTCCGGTCAGCATAGTCAGATGCTGCTAAGAGAGAAGGCTTCCTTGTTTGTTTCCATATTTGATTGTTACGCAAAGTGCAGAACCTAGTAAGTCGGGAGTGTGTGGAAAGATTGCACAAAGCGCAATCGCCACCTGACGAAATTCCTGAGGGCACGCAGCAGGGTGAGGTGTGCCAATGCTCATGCAGGTTTTTGCCTCGAGCAGGGGGCCGCAAAGGATGAGCGCTGCGCCAAAGGTCACGTTGGCTGTCAGTGGTTATGAAGTCGCGCAGGCATTCAGGGGAGGTGAGTCATCGAAGGCTGTGTCAACGCTCGCGGGTCATTTGAAAGCAGAACGCGGGGAGAAAACAAAGGCGTCACTCATACCCCGGCGTGCAGGTGGGAGGGACTGGGGTGTTGGAATATCTTGGATGTCCGAAAGTCACAACCAACAGGCGCGCACGTCAGCTGCGTCAATTGACAGGAAAACCGGCCGGTTGAGGCTCTCTAGAGCCCGCCAAGCAGGAAGAGGAGCGGATCAAAATGTGCTTTTTACTTGGCTGCGGTGTGTGTGCGAAAGCTCGGCGGCGCGCACCTCCCGCACCACAGGGCACGGCGGCGGCAGCGGCAGCGGCAGCCCCCAGCGGCTGCGATGGACTCTTACCACTCTCGCCTGCGCCAGCCCCCGTCGCCTGCAGCCCGCTCGCGCCCCGCGCCGCCCCCGCGCGGGCGCCACGGGCCGTGCACTGGGGCGAGCGCCCTTCCGGCCACGCCTGGGTGCCGCGACTCCTGAGGCTGCCGCTCCGCGCTCTGGGCGGGATGCTGTTGGGGGTTTCTTTCGCGCGTAGTCGTGATTGCCGCAACCGGCAACGGCGCCGGACCCGCACTGGCGCGGCTGCGCGCTTCTGCCGACGCATCCTGCTGGCCCCGCACGCCGTCGCCGCCGCCATCCTTGGCCGCTGGCCTAGGCTCCTCCGAGGCCGAGGGCTGCGCTGCGCCAGCCTCGGCGGCGCCGTCGCCGCCACAGCCGCCGCCCGCCACGCCCGCCCAGCGCTCCCGGAAGTCTGCAGCCGCGGCCCCCGCGTCGAACGGCTCGCCGCACTGCCCACGTCGCCGCCGCTGCCGCTGCTGCGTCTGGTGCTGCTGCGCGGCGGCCAGCTGCCGGGGGCTGGAGCCCCGGTGCCGCACAGCCGCGGCCAGCTGTGCCAGAAAATTGCTTGGCGACAGCGCGGCGGCAGCAGCAGCGTCGGCTGCAAACGCTGCCCCCTCGGGGGCAGGCGCGAGCACGGCGCCAGTCGTGCCTGCTTCGCACTCCGCCTGGGCGACCTCCATCTTCAGCTGCCGCGGCTCGTGCCACGACCCCTCGTGGATGGGCAGGCTGCTTACCTCGTCCTCCGTTGCCGCAAACTCGTCGTCTGCAGGCAAGGTGCCAAAGTGCAGCACAAACCCACCATGCTGCTGCTGCTGGTCGGCCCGCTCCTCCTGGGCTGGCGCCAGCGGTGCGACAAGCGTCTGATCCGCGGTGCTCGGAGGCGCCGCTTGCGCGGCCCCAGGCGTGGCGTGCCGTGCAAACGGCCCCGCGTGCGGCGGCCAGGGGCCCGGCGGCAGCAGCGGCGGCGGAGCGCCGGCGAGCGCCCAGGCTTCGTGTTGGGCCGGCGCCGTCGGATTCGCCAGCTGCACGACCGTTTGCTGCTGATGCGC
The DNA here is from genome assembly GCF_000611645.1 of Monoraphidium neglectum. Lineage (NCBI taxonomy): Eukaryota > Viridiplantae > Chlorophyta > Chlorophyceae > Sphaeropleales > Selenastraceae > Monoraphidium > Monoraphidium neglectum. The sequence continues at coordinate 6,471 of NW_014011319.1, forward strand.
TGCGGCTTGGCGTTGCGCCGCAGACGGCTGCGTAGCCTGCTCACCCTCTGGCGCCGTGCCAACTGCCGCCTCCACATCCGAGCCACCATCATCCTGCTGCTGCTGCTGCTGCTGCTGCTGCTGCTGCTGGCGATGGTATGCTTCGTAGCACTGCTGCTGCAGGCACAAGTAATTGTGGTCCAGCGCCATCAGCGCCGCCCCGGCATGCTGGTGCTGCACCTCTGGGTCTGCCAGCCCAGCTGCATGCACAAGCGCCGCCTGCGCCATGCCGTGCATCCAGATGAGCGCGGGGTGCGGCGCGTAGCCCGCGTGCTGGGCCAGCGCAATGTCATACGCAAAGCGCTGCAGGTGCTGCTGCAGGGCCCCCAGGGCGCCCGTCAGCGGCGCCTGCTGCGGCGCGCGCTGCTGCTCCTGTGGCTGCTCGTGCGCCGGCTCGCGCGCCTGCGGCTGCTTGTGCGCTGCTGGCGGCTGTGTTGGCGATTCTCCATATGGCTGCTGCTGCTGCTGCCGCTGCAGTGGCGGCGCCTCCTGAGGCTCCTGGGCTACCTCTGCAGCCTCAGAGGCGGTACGATCTGCCTGCAGTGAGGGCTGCGGCTGCGATGCCTCCATAAGCTGTGGCAATGGCAGTGCTGCTCGCTGCTGTTGCTGTTGCTGCTCCTGTTGCTGCTGCTGCTGCTGCTTTGGGTCCAAGACATCCGCTGCTGCAGCCGCCGGGACGTTCAGCGCCATCCCAGCCATGCCGGCAGGGGCGCTTGTGAAGGCCTGTGGGCCGCACGCAGTGTTTTGCTGACGCGCAGCAGAGGCTGCAGGTGTGGTGTAAGTGATAGGTGCACCGGGGCCAGCAACCTTGCTTGGCGGCTGGTGCTGGTGCTGCCGCTGCTGCTGCTGAGAGGACATGAGTGGCGGCTTGCGCTCAGCAGGCTCGGCGGCAGCCACGACCCTAGCTGCAGGCTGCTGCTTGCGGCTTGCAGCCTCCGCCGCAGCAGCCGCTGCTTGCTGCTGCTGCTGCTGCTGCTGCTGCTGCTGCTGCTGCTGCTGCCGGTACAGCGGTACTGGCCGCGGCACGGCCAGCACTAGCGGGTTGGTTGAAACAACCTCGCGCCTGGGTACCGCCACGTACTGGGCCGCCTGCTGCTGCGGCGCCGCTGCCGCCGCCGAGCGCGGAACGAGCGAGCTGGTGCCCCGCGCTGCCTTGTGCTCAAGTGCGCCCTCCGCCGCCGAGAAACAGCGGGGGCTGCTGCCAGCGCTGCTGCCGCTTACAGGTGTGCGCAGGCCGTCGCGCCTGGCCGCGGCGCTGCCACTGCCCCGGGCTGCTGACGCGGCGGGGCGCGCAGACACTGGGACAGCAATCAGAGTGCGCCGTGGTTGCTGTTGCTGCTGCTGCTGCTGCTGCGGCTGCTGCACCACCCGCTGCACAGCTTGCTGCTGGCCGCCAGCGGGACCCACTCCGGCCGCCGCATGCTGCTGCTGCTGCTGCTGCTGTCGCCGCTTGTGCTCCTCCTGTTGCTGCTGCAGCTGCTGCAGCTTCTCAGCAGCGTTGGCGAGCAGCTGCTCCGGGGCCGCGACCGATGACTGGTTCAGGGTGCCTTCGCTGATATCATAGCCAACAGGCCGCTGCGTGATCGCCAGCGGGACGCCCTTCCCGCTCCCAGCAGCGACCGATCCCAGATGCGCCCCGCAGCCGCCGCCGCCGCGGGCGCCCCTCGCCTCGCCGCTGCCTTCGGCGTCGCTGGAGCTGGCGAGGCCAGCGGCGCTGGCGGACGCGTCACTGCCGCTGCCTGCGCCCTCCGAGGCAGCCTCTGGGGCGTGCTGCGCCGCGTGCGCCTGCTGCTGCTTGCTGGCACCCGGCGCCTCGACCCCCCTCTTCTTCTTTTTGGCGATCGCCGCCGCTGCTGCCGTCGTGGGCGCCGCCGCCGCGGCCTGCTGGCGTGCTGCGGTGCCGTGTGCCGCCGCGGCCTCCGGCGGCCTCAAGCCCTGGTGCTTGGCGGCGGGCACCCCCCACGAGGGCGAGGCCATCAGGTCCGCCATCGCCGCCGCCGCCTCGGCCTCCTTATGCTGCGAGTGCCAGCCGCAGGCGGGCGAAGGGGAAGGGAGGTCGCTGACAGGTTAGCAGGGCACAGGGGCAAATCAAAGCGCGCACTTCCGCGGGCCCGTGGAGCGGCGAGCACGCGTCACGTCCTTGTTTCACCCATGGTCAGTCGGGCCGCTGCGTGTGCGCATGGGCGCTTTCGCGGCCGGTCTCCGGTCTTCACTCCTGGCAGCCTAGGCGCATCGACGATGACATCACGTATTTGCTACAACCTGTTTCGTTATCACAATTCTGTTCTAATGCATCGGAACCGCACCTGCAGGTATGCAATGGCCAAGTTGTTCTCCAGGAGGAAGGCCAGGGCGGCTGCGAGGTGCTCCGGCTGCACCAGCTCCTGCGGCGGCGGCGGTTACGGCGGACGCGGCGGTTGCAGCAGGCAAATACGGTGGCGGTTGCGGAGGCAGTTGCAATTGCAGTTGCGGTAGAAGGGTGCAGGGTAGGTGTATGCATAAGGATGATGCAGGGCATATTGGCTGCGGCAATGGTGAGGTGTCGAGAATATGGCAGGTAAGCGGGGATGGCGACGGCGGCGCCCAAGTGTGAAGCTATCTACGGTGATGGGATTGCGCCGGGGTTCATCCAGCGGTGTGCAGGAGAGGGAAGGGGGTGGGGAAGCAGCTTGTGGGTTGCGAGGGGTATGCAGCAGGGCGCAGCAGGAGAAGCTGCACCCAGGCCGGCGGCTGTGTTTGGGGGCCCACCCGCACCTGCAGCGTGAAGGGCGCCGCAGCCAGCTCAGCCACGCGCACATGCGCCGCGTCCCCCTCCTCCCGCCCGGCCGTTGCCACCACTGCCGCGGCCGCGCCCGCCGTCGCGCCGCCGCCGCCGCGCTTTGCTGCACGGGGGCGCGGGGCTGCCGCCAGTGCCGTGAGGGCCTGGAAGGACTTGACGCCGGCGCCGGGGCCAAACAGCGTCCGCTCGCTCCCGCGCTGCGAGGCAGGGTGCGGCGGGGGCATTTTGAGTTCGCTCCTGCTGCTGCTGCTGTTGCTTAGTTCTTGCAACCACTCACGAAAATGGGGCGAGAGCGCGTCTGACTACGCACTGGCCGTCAGGCCGGCCGCACGCCCACACCCTCCGCCCCAGCCAAAGCATGCCGGCCTCTGCGCCCCCCACCCC
>NW_014011318.1:0-9663 GCF_000611645.1 Monoraphidium neglectum
CGCCGCGGCCGCGGCCGCCGCGGCGGCGGCGCCGCCGGGCGCGGCTGGCGGGCGGGGGCGAGGCGTGGCGAGCGTGAAGAGTTTGAGGGATGCCTGCTGCAGCCAGGAGCGCCGGGTGGCGGCGCTTGCGCGCGTGGCGGCGGGCTCTGGGCTCACGGTCATCAAGAGGGGCGCCAGACCACCCCCGGCCCCCGCTTCATGCTCGCCGCCCGCCTCGTCGCATGCGCCCAACACTACGATGGCTTGCTGCTGCTGCTGCTGCTGCTGCTGCTGCTGCTGCTGCTGCTGCTGCCGCTGCTGCTGGTGCTGCTGTGGACGCAAGCCTTCTGCATCGCTCAAGTACTGCTGCTGCTGCTGCTGCTGCTTGCCATCCTGCTGGGTGGCTGGACGCTCGTATTCCTGCAGATCCTGCTGCTCTGGTGACGGAGGCGCATCAAATGCAACCATTTCAAGTGCCAGCGGTCTGCCTTGCGGGCTCGGTGCCGGCTGGACAGGGGACAGAGTCGACAGGACACCCAGCGACAGCTGCTTGCCGCGTGGAGGGGTTGCGGGCTCTACGTGCGCGGGCAGTGGCTGTGGGTGCTGCTGCTGTTGCTGCTGCTGCTGCTGCTGCTGGTGCTGCGGCAGCGGCGGCGGCAGCTGCGCCGCAGCTGCGCCGTCATCTACCGTGCTGTCGGCAGGCGGCGGCGGAGCGCGTGCCTCGTCGCCAGGCGTGGGGGCTCGACACTCGCGGGGCGGGCTGTCGGGAGCCGCTGCTGCCATCTGCGCTCTTCTTCTCGCATCCGCCGCCGCCACTGCAGCGGCGTTCGCTGGTTTCACCATAGCTGTTGTTGCCGCCTCAGCAGCAGCAGCAGCTAATGTCATGGCAGGTGTGACCGCTTCAGTCCCAAGTGGGTCGTCCGGCTGCTGCGTTAAGTGAGTCCGACTTCCTGCCCTCTGCGCAAGCAGCAGCGCACCGGAGGTGCCCGTACTGCCAGTTCGGCTGGCGCCCCCGCGACTGCGGGTGTGACGTTGTTCGGCGCGTGACTCTGAGCCGGCGTTGGACGGGAAGCTGCCCCTGTCAGCACCATCAACCGCACCTGCCAACTCGGCAGCTCCCGCTGCCGCCGCTTCCGACGCCCTACCATTTGCTCCACCACTCGCCCCGCCTGCTCCGCCGCCGCCAGAGCCGCAGCTCCCGCTGCTGCTGCCGCAGCCAACGAAATCAGACGCGTCGCCCCAGCCCTCCTGCGGCCACAGCTCGCGCGGCCCGACGCCCTCAGCCAACGCGTTGTGCCACAGCACCCGTGGGCTGCCGCCGGCGTCGCTGACGTCATCGGACGAGTAGTAATCTGGCAGCTGCCTGTCGGGGCTCAGCGCCGCGGCGGTCGCGTTGCAGCTGCTGCCGCAGCCGCTGAGTCCAGAGCTTCCACAATCCGCCGACGCCGCTTCCACGCCCGCGTCTGTGCCAAATGGCTGCGGGGGCGGCGGCGCCGCCGCTGCCGCGGCCTGCATCAGCAGCGCAGATTCGATGCTGGACGGCCGGCGCCCGATGGTACTGCGGCTGGCCGCGGCTTGTGTGTCGGTGACCGTGCCCCCCTTTGCAGGCTCTGCACGGGCGTCGCTCTTCCCTCCCGCAACTGCTGGGGCGCCGGCGCCCTTCGGCGGCGCGCCGCCCGCCGGCAAGGCGGAGGCGGCGGCGGCCCGGCCAAAGGCGATGCGCGGCGGCGGGCGGCGGCGGTGCGGCGTCACGAGGTGGCTGGCCAGCTGCCGGCTGCTCGCGTGGGGGGACCACGGGCCTGGAGGCGCCAGCGCTGCCCCGGCCAACTCGCCGGACGGGGCAGCCCCTGCATTCACAGCGAAGAACAGCCGAGGATTGGTCGGGGCGGTGCACTTTCCGCCCGCCCCAGCGGCGCGCGCCGGTATCAAATGCATGCGCAAAGCTCAGATGCGCCGCAACCCAAGGGCTGGGCAATAGGCCCTGCTCACCCGCAGTCGGCCCGCGGCGGCCCGGCGCCGCCGCGGCCGCAGCGGCCGCGTCGAGCGCGGCTCGGACGCGCGTCATGGTCGCGGCATGGCCGAGCTTCAAGTCCACCGCCGCGCCAAAGGCGCCTTCTGGCAGGTCCAGGCCGTAGCGCTCAGCTAGCAGCGACGTCAGCGCCTCCAGGCCCTTGGGGCATGCGGCGGCGACGGCGCGCGCGCGGTTCAAACAAGCAGCTGGTGAGCAGTGCTGGGCCCGAAAGGCGCCCAGTCGGGTGCCGCACCTGAATGCCTGGGAGCTGCAGTCGTGCGTAGTACGGATGGTCGGCATCGCATTTGAGTACCCGCCAGCCAAGGGCGCAGAGGTCCACGCCGGTGTTGTCCATCGCGATCTAGCTCAGCTCGTGTGTCACAAGAGCCCATGCTGTGCTCGTTATTCTGTATAAATTCAAGTATTATGGCGGCGAATTCACCACTCTTCTGCCTTGAGTTCAACCTATGTTGAGTTCAACCTATGTTGAGCAGCACGGCGTGGGCGATGTGTGCCATTGTGCCGCTGGCAGTGGAGTGCCATCCTCGTACCCCGCCTCATTGACCCATCAGGTTGCGGAGACCCTGAGTGACATACAACAGAACGCACCATTACAGCAGTCGTTGGCGTCATCACATGCATTTGCACCGCTACCGGCAGTCCAATCAGGGTCCAGGGCCACGCAGCAGGCAAGTGGGCAATGCTTCTGCTGATTGAGGGGCGCTTCAGCGCCAAATTGGTAAGGTTGGCGAGCAGGCAACTCGTAAACATGCGGTGCGTTGGCTCGCAGACCCCTGCCCCCTCTTGAGGGAGGCGCGGGGCTGCTTAATACATGTACAAGGGAGGGTCGGGCCCCTCCCAAAAAAGGCACGGCAAAGCGGTGCACGGCAGCGCACCAACAGGGCGGTAAGACATGGGGCAAAGCAGCGAGGGCGTTGCCTCTCGACAGAGCGCAGTCATTTTGGCGCGCATCCCAAGGGGCGTAAGGCATTGGCAGCAAGAGAGTGCGCTCGCCACGCGGCACGCGCGTCCTGTCTGGCAACGGGCTCAAGAGGAGCAGAATAAACGGCGACGGCGGGATGCAGAGGCTGGGCGCTGAGGAGCACAGTTTAGATTGGTTCTTTTCAGCTGGGGAAATTGATGGTGTGACACAAATCGAACACGGGCAGCGGGGCCCCCAGCTGCGTGCGGGATCATGGGCAGCGGGCCCTCGCGCGTGGAGGGCACTGCGCGCCCGCTCTTCTTTCACAAAGCAATGCGCAGGCCGCCTGCGCTGCGGACTGCGGACGAGGGGCGCGCAGCGCAAACGCCCGTGCGCGTCCCCTATATGCCATCAAAAAGGGGTGGGTTCCGAGTCCATGCGCTCGGGGCCATCCGGCAGCCGCAGGCTGTGGGTTGCGGCGGCCCACATGTGCAGTGCGTCCCGCATCCACTGGTGCCGGCAACTGGCGCTCGCCTCGGGCAGCGACATCTGCAGGGGGCCGGGGTCGCGTGTGGGGAAAAACGACACTGGGCCAGAGCGCGGCAACTGGCTGCACGATGCTGGTGGAGGCGGTCACGCAGGCCACCACATGCTGCAAGCACTCATGCTCGGTGCTGAGAATCCCTAAGACGGCACCAAGGAGCGCGAGCCGCCCCGCCAGAAGCCGAGGGGGCACCCCTGCCAAAGCGCCGGCCCGCGCCCAGCGGCTGCCCCGGCCCCACCCCCTCGCGCGGCGCACCCAGCGGCGCTGCCTCTGCCGGTGCTCGGGCCAGGCCTGCAGCTCCTCCCCGACCACGAGGGCAAACATGTGCGCCTCGCAGCGCGCCTGGTGGGGGCTGGCGCCGGGCGCCTGCTTGTGGCCTTGGAAGTGGAAGATGCCGATCTTGGGGAGCTGAGTCAGCGAGCGGAGTGACAAGGCGAATATGAGAGCGTGAGCGTGCGTCCATGTGTGTGAGAGAGACCGTGTGCATGCGAAGTGCTGAAGTGTGCATTTGTGGGTGGGCTGTGTTTGTGCAGCGGCAGGGCAATTGAGGGAACAGAAGCCAGGCTTTTCGCCGCCGCGAACCCCCCCTCCTTGGCTCCCGTGGCAGCAGGCGCGCCTCGCCGGCGCACCTGGATCTGGCCGCGCACGCCGGCCTCTTCCACCGTCTCCCGCAGCGCGGCGCCCTCAACCGTCTCATCGTCATCCCAGCCACCCTGGCATGCGCGTACGACATGACAGGCGTGGAGACGGTGCATCAGAACCCCACATCATCACAACGAAGGCGCCTTGATCATCCAATCGATGATCTGGCCGCCGCACGCCCACCGACAGCCCTCGAACCCACCGCCAAACAAGCGACCCCATCTGCGGCCGGCCCAACCGCCATCTCGCTGCGTGCCGCTGACTGTGAGTGCCCGAGCGCCGCCTCGCCGCGGGCCGCCGCGCCTGCGGCTGCGCCCGCGACAAAGGCGCGCGCAAGAGACAGACAGAGAGTGCACACACCTTGGGGAAGCCCCAGCCCTTGCCGGCCCTGCTGGTTATGAGGAGAACCTCCGCGTCAGCCGCGGCGCCAGGCGCGCCCCTGTACCGGACAGGTATGCACCTGCATACGCGCGCGCGAGACGCCCGGGGCCGCGCGCGGCGGGCGCGGGTGGGCGGCGGTGCTCGTGCGTGCGCGCATGCGCACACGCGCCCGCGGCTGCGCATGGGGTCGCGAGTGCTGGCCCGTTATTTTCGGCTGCCATGCCATGCCATGCTGCGGCCGTCATGCCATGCTGTGTCGTTGCAGCCTGCACCAGCGGCAGCCTCGCGGCCGTTTGTGGTCCGCGCCTCGCGCATTCCAGGCCGGGGTAGGGTTGTGCCTAAGCCACCCCAACCGCGCCGCTCACCCAGCCACAAGCCGCGCGCCGTCTTCCGTGTAGCGCTGCTTGTCACAACCCTAGCGAAATGCAGCGGCGGGAAAATGCGTGTGCGTGGTCAAGAACAGCAGGAGGTGCACAGCACCACCTCCGCAGATCCAGCGCTCGACGAAAGCACAGGCGCTGGGCCCAGGGACGCACTGCCGCCGATGACACGTCCTTACCTGACGCGATCCGACAGGCGTCGGGCCTCCCATTGTGAGCTGGGCTGCGAGCACGCCAGCAGCTGGAACGTCCCACGCGCTGGCGCCGGCGGGCTCGGCGTCAAGCAGCACGAGCGATCCTAGCGGACCCTGTGACGGCCCTTTGTCAAGGGCCTGACTGACTTTGCACGCGGCCATTGCGGTCCTGTTTCCAAGCTTTCGCCCCGCGGCGTGGTCAGGCCCCTGACGGGCGCCGGCGTGCTGTCGACATGTTGGGGCAACTAAATGGCAGCCTGCTCGCCCTTTATTTCCAGCTGAGCGAGCCTGAACTCGTGTGCCAAGCCAGCACGAAGCAGTGGCCTTTTATCAATGCCAGAGCGCCGGAGAATTAACGGATGAGGTATATGTTTCCATGTGAAACGTGGATGCTTGGACCATGGCCGCGCAGCACGCCAGCAGGGGCACCAGGTGTGTGCAGCGGGCGACAAGAGCTGGCGCTGTCGCAAGCAGTTGACCGCAACCTGACACGGCAGGTCGGCCAACGCGGCATACATTATCCTGCATCCCTTTGCGCTAGGTCATGTGCAGGCACCAACAACAGGTGGGATTCCCGTTGACCCACGGGCACGACTTGTTGTATCTCTGGTCGACACGCGCAGATTACCAGTTGTGCAAAATGCAAGGCACTCATGTGACACTAGCTGCTGTGCGCTGACATTAACCCCAGGCCAGAGGCACTGGCATTTGAACGCTTGGCTGCTTGGTCAGGCGTGCATGCCTCCGACTTGGGGCATCCTTGGACTGGGTTTGCAGGCAGGAGTGTTTCCGCAAATGCAAAGTCGTCTGGCTGCATGGATGCTAGCCCGTCACGTTGCGCTAATTTCTGTTGGCGGTTTCCGCCCCACTGCTGTGTGCCTGCGCACAAAACTGCATTATGGCCCTCCACTGCGCGGTCAGCAGGGATGCTGGCATGCGGTATTCTTTCACGCGCATTGCCCTGCCCCCATGGTATCGAGCGCTTTCCCACCTTGCTGGCTGCCTTTCAACATATTCACATGCTGCCGGGCGCTGCGACCTGCGCCAACCTGACACCAACGCACTCCCCTGCACAGGACGACAGGGCCGTATACACTCAGCAGCAGCATGCAAAATTGATAGCAGTGTTATCCATGTGTTCGTATGGCACCTTGGTTTTGTAGGCATGGCTCTGCGGTTACCGCGATTCTGCAACCGTCCGTCGCTAATGACTCAACGAGAAAAGCGGCGCTCGCCCGGTGATCGCCGACCTCCCACGCGCAGGCCTGCACAGTATTAAAAGAATCCTCGCACAGCACTATATCCATCACATAACATCTCAGCACGTATACATCCCCGTTTTGCGAGCACTTGAAGTCTCGTCGCGACCCTCCACCTTGTGCCCTTCGGCGCCTCGTCCTGTGACACGCCAGATTCAAGCCACCTTCGAACTGATGGCGAAACTGGCCCAACTCAGGGACCACGGATGGGTCGCAGCGCGCGCGGGAGAGGTCAGCACAGCCCGCCGGGGGCTCCTGCACGTTCCCTTGGTCAGAAGAGCAGTCGTTACACGTGCTTCTGGCGATCTGGATCAGTCAGGACAGCAGCGCTTCAGCCTGTGAGTGCAAGCGCGGTGTCCCGGGGATCATGCCAGGCAGGGTAGGCAGCGCATGATATGGCTTATATATTGTTTGATCGGCCTGCAGCAGGTGTGCCCCAGATGCTGCGTCGCGGCGGCTCGACGTCGTGCACACGACGGCCATGGCGTCGCGCGCCGATGACACGCTGGCTCGCTTTACCCCGCCGCAGCCGCTCGGCCCTGCCGCTGTCCCTGTTCCACCCGTTCCAGCGCTTGCCTCCCGAGGGCGCGGTGAGAGGGCGGCGAGGCCGCAGTCGATGCGGACCGCCGCGCCGCGGCCCGCATGCGTCCCAGGCAACGCCCTGCCCCGTGCGCCTCTCTGCACGGCAGCCGCCGCCTCCATGCGCCGCTGCTGCTCGCCCTCCGACGCTCCCGAACGGTGCGGCCCATGCTGCCAGCGCCTTGCGCAAAACGGCCCCTTATCCTCCTGTACACGGCCCCATGCAGACCATGATGCGGGAGGAGGAGTCATGCGACCCCGAGGAGCGTATTTGCAGGGTGCGACCCGGCTCGCAGCTTTGCCTCCCCTCTACACCCGCCTGCCTACCTTGCCATTGACTGCCCACGGCTTGTACAACCTCAGTGTTTGCTCTTTGGTGCCACAAGCATGCAATCCTCCCCGCCAACAAACATGTTTTCAGACGCCTTCGCACACGTTTGAAGCGCGCTGCGGGGTCTGCAGCGGCACCGGGTGGGCAAGATCTTACAGCCGGGGCCGCGGCGGCGGGCGCGGCGGCCTGGCGAGCTGCATGGTCTGTCACGGCATCGGTGAGTACCTGGCACCAGAGGGCTTGCTGTGCTGGCGACTGTACACGAGCACCGAGCAGCCGCCCGGCGCTGCTGTGTGCGACACTGTGCTCCAGGTGTCGCCCTGACGGAATGCAGGCCGACTTGGACGCATGCAAGTGCCGTGCCCTTTCCACCCGTGTCCCAACAAATGAAATAGAGAGATTCAGAGAGACGAAACTGATATCTAGTCCCATATCAAACATTTCAGCGCAGTTACCTGCACACCACATCTGCAGGGTATGTGCGCCACACCACGTCGCGCTACTGCCCAGACGGCCCCGAGCACCTCAGCCTCGCGCGAGACGTGCAGCCGCCCCCCAAGCCCCGGCCGCTGTTCGAGCCCCGAAAGAAGGTCCAGCCGCGCACGGCGCCGCAGCAGCGCGCGGCAGCGGGGGCGGCGGCGCAGCCGCAGGCGGCAGCGCATCGGCCGCAGCAAGGGGAGCAGGGCCAGCGGTCCAGGACACCCCCGCCGCCGCCGCCGCCGCCACCACAGCAGCAGCCGCAGCCGAGGCTGCAGGCGCAGGCGCAGGCTGGCTAGCCGAGCAGGCTGGCGCAGGCATACCATTCGTCCTGTTATCATTGAAGGGGATTGGCAGGCAGCTGCGCGGCGGCGGACATTCTGGCCCAGGGTTGCTCAACGCAAGTTGCAGTAGGCCCACAGTGCGCAGCATCCACACCGTTACCTCCCTTTTCAGCAATGTCTTTTTCGTGCCTCTCCCCATCATCATGTGACCGCCTCAATCCGCCCATTAGCGGGGCAACCACTCCGGCCCGCCCGCGTCGTGCGTGATGGCGCATGGCATCCATTCATGTCTGCGCAGCCGGCGCAACGTCCTGAATCGGATGCTGTGCCTGATTGGGCGAGCTTCAACTTGTCTTCCCGATAGCACCCACCTATTCTTTCAGTTTCCGACCCAAAAGCGATTTGCATGCCGAATCGCTTCCTTCTTTTCGCCCCCGCTGCGGCGCGGCCCAGTTCGTCAGAGCGTGCCGCCACGTTCCGATGCCCCCGCCGCATCTCGTCCTGCCTGCAGCCGCTCAGTCGCAGCCGTGCCCTTCATTCTTCATGCGCGAGGGGCGAACGTCTGTCTGCCTTGTAACACCACCCTGGGTCAAACAGCTCCCCTTTCCTGAGCCAAAAGACTTTGATTACACACGTGCCAACTACAGGCGCCGTCAGGAGGGTTGTCAAGCCCTGCTGTGTGAGCAGAGCCTTGCAGACCGCCAGTCTACAATTTTCAGAGGACCTGCTCGCCCCTCACTCCAGCTGGGCGCCCGCTTTGACCCCATACCCAGGCGGCACGTTCGCAGGCCCGAGTTGCGCCCCTGCTGCCAGCAGCGCCGACATCCGCGGCTCCAGCTTCTCGAGCACGGCGGGGTACAGCGCGTCGTTGGCCGCCAGAAGGGAGCGGTCGAAAACAGAGTAGGCGAGGCCGTCTGCGGTGCTGACGCGGCCGCCGGCCTCCTCCAGTATGCAGATGCCCGCGGCGACGTCCCAGGGCTTGAGCTGGAATTGGGTGTAGGCGTCTATGGTGCCTGTCATCATGTTTTGGAAGCATAGCAGGGGGCGTATTGTCACTCAAAGACGGGCGTTGACCTTCAAAGCACAGGTTTGATTTGGGTGTGAGGGTTTGGGTTTGGTTTGTTGCAGGGAGGGCGGCTGCCTGCTGTGCTTGGGTCCAGGAGGGGCTGCTGAGAGCCGGAAGTCGGGCAGGCAGGGGCCGGGCTTGCTCGGGGCCGGTGGGGGCTGCAGGCATGGGGCGGAGTGGGGCGTATGCTAGCACCGCGACACGGGGTCCCGCCCATGCGGCAGGCCGTGGTCGCCATGCTCATGTGCCAGCAGCCGCGCCGCGACTCACCCTCTGCTAGGTGGCAAAGGTTGGCCGCCGCTGCCCCCGACATGCGCACGCCCTGGGGCACATTGGTTTAGCGAGTGGGCAGGGAAGAAGCCTCAGGAGGGAGCGTCCCTGGGTCGCCGGGCCCGAGGGCGCCGGCGACCTGCCCTCCCAGAATGCCTTCTCGCATCACCGTCAGGGGTGCAACGAGCCGCCGCCCAGCAGTCGCGGCTGGGATGTCGAGTCAAATCGTCAAGCGCAGATAGCACCGTTCTGAGTCCAAGGATCGCTGCTGGCTCCACCAGTTGGACACACTCACACACACACACACACACACGCACACACACACACACATACACACACGCACG
>NW_014011317.1:0-7830 GCF_000611645.1 Monoraphidium neglectum
CCCCAGGACCCCACCGCCCCCGACCGCAACCCCATCAAGGAGCTCATGGAACAACCCCTCGCGCGCCACCTGGCGCACGTCGCGCTGTCCGCCCTGATCTACGCCTCCCTCGGCGTCGTGACCGTCCACCTTCCGGCCCTCGCTGCGCGCGCGCTCGCGCCGGGCCTCTTCCCACTGCGCCTGCGGCTGTTTGATCCCGCGGCGCAGATCCCGGCAGACATGCTGCTGTTCCACGTGCTCATACCGCTGGCCACTGTAGAGCACGAGCGCGTGCGCGGCGCGCTGCGCGGCGGGCTGCGGCGGTGGCTCGCCGCGGTGGCGGCGCCGCTGCGGCTGCAGGGCTACCTCCTGCCGCAGGCGGGGGACGGGGACGAGCACGCGGCGCCAGCGCCTGCGCAGCCGCCGGCGCTGGCGGCGGCCGTGGCGGGCCCGGCAGGGCTGGTGGGGCCGGAGGCCGCGGGGCCCGCGGGTGGCGCGGCCGCAGAGCTGCAAGGGCCGCCTGAGGCTGGAGCAGCCACGCGGGACGGGGGCGCGGCGGGAGGGGCACCTGACGGCGCTGACGCAGGGGCGAGTGGAATATCAGAGGAAGCGTCCACTTCGGGCGCCCAGGTTTTGGCGGCCGCTGCGCCGCTGCAGCGGCGGCATTCAGACGGAGATCGGCGACGACAACGGGGCGTGGAGCAGCGGCAGCAGCCGGAAGAGGAACGGGGGCAGCCGCAGCAGCAGCTGGGCCGGCCGTGGCATAGCTGGCGCCCGTGGCGCCGGCGGCCGGCGCGGCAAGAGGCGCCCGGGACGGCGGCGCAGGGGTTGCAGGAAGCGCGCGCTGAAGACGTGTTGCTCCTAGCACAAACAGCGCAGGAGGAGCAGCAGCAGCAACAGCAACAGCTGCAGCAGTGGGAGGGCCAGGATGGGCTAGGGGCCGGGCAGCACGTTCTGGCCCCGCCCCTGGCCGCCGCCAACACTGAACAGCCTTCGGCCGCAGACGCGGCCGAGGATGAGGCGGCTCCCCTGCTGCAGCCGCGAGCCTTGCAGCACCAGGAGCAGCAGCAGCAGCAGCAGCAGCAGGAGCCGCGTTTGCGCCTCCGCGGGCGCCAGCCGGCCGCGCCGGCCGCTGCCCCGCCGCCGCCGCCTCCTGTCGAATGGTACCAGCAGCGGCCCGCCTACCCTTTGCAGCTCCTCGCCCTCGGCGCCGCGTGGGCCGCGTCTGTCGTCGCCGCGCACTGCGCCCTCTTCGTCCTGCCCGTCGCCGCCGGCCGCGCGCTGTTCTCCGCCGCGGGCCTGCCGGCCGGCAACGACCTGCTCGCCGCGGCGCTCGGCGGCCTCGCGCTGTGGGGCGCCGCGGCCGGCGCCGGCGGCGCGGCGCGCGCGGCGGGGCTGCGTGGGCTGCGGGCGGCCGCACTGGCTGCGGGGAGGTGGGCGGTCGTCGGGGCCAAGGTGGTTGCCCTGGCTGTGCTCTGGCTGGGCGTCGTGGCGACGCTGCTGGGCGTGCTGTTTGAGCTGGTTCTGCTGCCCCTGCGGCTGCCGGCCAACCAGACGGCCCTGCTCTACCTGTACCAAGACTGGACGATGGGCGTGCTCGCCCTCAAGCTGTGGCACATGCTCGCAGCCATCAGGGGCCGCGACGCCGCCAACGGCGGCGGCGCGCGCGGCGGCGGCGGCGGCGGCGCGGCGGCGGCGGACGGCGCCCCCTGGCACGCGCACCTGGAGGCGCTGCAGGCGCAGGGCGTGCGGGACCTCGACTTTGGCCGCGCCCTGCGCCGCGTCGTGCTGCCCGTCCTGTCCGGCCTGCTGACCGCGCTCGCGGTGCCCTTTGTCGTCACGCGCGGCCTGCTGCCGCTGCTCGGCCTGCCGGCGCCCGCGCTGCAGGCCGCGAACCTGTACGGCTACGCCGCGTGCCACGGGGCGTACCTCGTGTATCTCGCGGGGGCGCGGCTGCGGCGGGCGCTGCGGGAGCTCCACAACGCCATCCGCGACGACCGCTACCTGCTGGGCCGCCGCCTGAACAACTTTGCCGCGCACGGCGGCGGGGACGCGGGCGGCGTGGGCGTGGGCGAGGGCGGCGGCGGCGCGGCCGGCGCGCAGGAGGAGGGCGCAGGGGCGCGTGTGGACGCCGGGCTGACGCAGGGTGAGGGTGGGGTTGGCGCTGAGGGGGCCGCTGGCCAGGGGGCTGGGGCGGCGCCCGCTGTGGCAGTTGCTGGTGGGTGAGAGCCCTGCACCTGCGCCCGCACCTGCCGCGGCCTGCCCTGCACACGGCCTTGGTTGGCCGGCAGTGCCTCCTTGCGTTCTCCTTTGTGGTACTCTGGAGCGATTTTAGTTGACGAAATGGTGTACATGCTCTCTGTGTGGCCCGCCTGCCTGTGTTTTGGATGGGGGGTTGCGTCAAGAAGACCTGGGTTTGTGCATCACATTGTTGTTTGGCGGGGCGTTGCTGTGCTGGCGGCGTGGCGCGGCATAACATTCCACCACCATCTGGGCAGCTTCTGCGCCGCTGCTGCGCATGCGTTTCAATGCCATTTCGTTGAGATCCAACATGGCGGTGGGCCAGTCGTGTCGATGCTCACCCCTGGGTGTAAGGCATGCCCGTTTGAAGGGTCGGGCGCGTTTCGGCGCGCGACCACCACTGTGCAGGGCAGCTGACCCCTTGAGGGCGTGTTTGCTCCATCACTCCTGTGTAATTGATGTCGCTTGGAGAGCTATACCCTCGTGTTGCGACGCTCTCCTACGCAGCAACGGCTGCGCGTGCACGACCGCAACATGGTATCTCGGTCTGGACAACGTTGATACACGGGAATGAAACACGGTCCGAAAGACTTGCAGTCGTCCTCAGGATGCCTATGAGCGTCTCCAACAAGATGACACATCTTTGTGTATCGGACGCGTCATCCATGCGTTGGTACAGCCTTGTGTCGGCCACGCTCGCTTTCAGACGGTTTCGTCCAGCGCGGCCACATTTCTTCACCAACATGGGCCCAGCGATGTGTCGAATGTGCAGCGTCATTTTTTCCATGGTAATATCATAGACGTTATCATATTACTAGCAGGACAGCTTGCGCAAAGAAACGGTGAGCCAGCAGCGGGTACGCCAGCGGGACACGCGTTGAAATAGAGCACGTCAGGTTTGACATGTCTCACAAGTGATCGTTGCAAACTCACTGGGCAGATGCGAGGGCGCGGTGAGTTCCGCGCCCTGGCGCCATTGCTGCTGGCGGCGCTGCTGGCAGGATGCGCAGCACCCAGCCTTGCTGCTGGTGTTGACGCCGGATCCGTGCACCACGACAACAGCAACAGAAGCGGCGTGGGCAGCTTGATGCAAGCGACCACCAAGGCTCACGCGCCTACACAACGGCCCACCCGCGCCCCCAGCCGCGGCGACAGCAGCAGTGCCGCCGTGCTGGAGAGCGGCAAAGTCAATACCCAGGCGCCGCCACTAGGGCTGGCGCCTCTAAGCGGCGGCAGCGGCGGCGGCAAGGCGCAGCATACGGAGCCGCGGCACGGCGCCTACCTCGGATGCTACGACGGCGCTGCCATGCAGCTGAGCTTCGGCCGCGCGACCGTCGCTCTCAAGCAAGGCGGGTATGGCAAGTGCGTCGACCACTGCCGCGCCCTGAAAATGCCGGTCCTTGCGATCAGCCGAGCCCTCCAGTGCACCTGCCTGGCGGCGGTGCCAGACCCCGCGGCCCAGCTGCCGCTCGGGGCCTGCGAATCCCTTGCGGCCGGAGGCGCGGCCGCTGCAGGGGCCGCCGGCGCCGCGACGGCGGTCCCGCTCTTCTACGTGCACGGGGCGCCCGGGCAGTCGTGCGCGGCGCAGCGAATGGAGCTTTCCGCGCGGCGGCTCGAGGCAGCATACAACGCGCACAACGCGGTGTTTGACGGCACCGGGGACGGCCTGACAATGTGGATGCGGGGCAGCGACGGCGTGCGGGTGGCGGCGCGGCAGGCGCAGCTGTACGGGATGCTCAGCTTCCAGGCGCGCACCAGCGACCTCCCCGGAGTCATCACGGGAGCATACGTGAGAACACCCGCCCTTTCCCCCCTTGCGGGTTGGCATTATGGAGGGATGAGTACCAAGCTGACCTGGTCTGATTTGAGTTCAGATTATGCACTTTTGCACAATGACGGCAAGGCAGGGGAGCAGAGAGACTCTGATACAGCGTCAACGCGGCCGCAGGCGCAACGCCTCAGCCCCTGTTCCCCGCCTCCCACAGCTGCGCTCGGACAAACACGATGTTTATGACGGGAGCTTCGAGGAGCTTGGTGAGCGCGCATGCTGCCCCTGACCCGCACCACCTGCCTTGCAGCTGCGCTGCCGCAGGCGTGCTGTGGTGCACCCTCACATACGACCCTTTATTGCTTGAGCATCATGCACGTGCGTGCGCACAAGCACACACTCACGCATGCACACACGCAAACATCTACTCATGTGCAACAAATGCACTCGACAACAGACGGCAGTCTGTGTCCATTGTCCATAGCAGCGCAAGGCAACCAATGTCTATGAAATCAGCGGCATGCTTTTACGACTGCCCATACACGCGTGCTGACAAACTGTCACACGCATGCACATAACACACGCAGTCACGCACATGCGCCCGCCCCTCAACCCCACTCCACCCCAAACACACACTGGCGCGCGCGTGCACGCGCGCACAAACACACCATGAATCAACGTGGCAGACATACTGTGGCTTAATGGCGCCCCCGCCAGCAAGCCCAGCACCCTGTGGCTCAACACATACCTTGAGGGGGCCAGCCAGGGCGAGCACCGGGTCAGCCCTCCCGACTACGCACGCATGACGGGGGGCAAGGCGCTGGCCTCAGACTTTCACACGTACACCGTCGACTGGCAGCCCGACCATGTTACATGGTGAGCTGCCGGGGGCGGCAGACAGGCCGCGGAGGACAGGGCCTGCTGGCCCTTGTGGCAAGCCACAACTATTGTTGTGTGCAGACAGGCGTTCTTATGCGAGTGAACATATGTGAAGCATCGCCCTGCTCAAAGGAGCCGGTGCACGGCGTCCTCACACGCCCTCACTCCTCGCAATCTTTGATGCTTCCTCGGCCCCACGCCCCCGCCAACGTCTCATCACCCCAACACGCCTTCCCCCCCTGGGACTCTGACTAGGTACCTGGACGGCTCTTTGCTGCGCCACGACGCACGCCGCGCCTCGTTCAAGCCCCCCAGCCGCCCCCTCTACTTCCTCTTGAACCTCTGGACGGACGCCGCCCGCGGCTTCCAGTTTGGCGGCAAGCTCGACGTCAGCAAGGGTCCCTTCTCCAGCTCAATCAGGAAGGTGCTGCAGGTCACCTGCAAGGCGGCCGTTGCTGGTGACGGCTCGTCCAACGCCACTGCAAGAGGCCCAGAATGGGTCTACACTCCACCGGCAACTCCGGCTTTGGAGGCGGGCGCAGCAAATCGGCAGGAGGCCACGCTATCAGAATCTCAGGACGACGCTCTTGCTGCCACAGACGGCGCCGTCGTCTACAGCAGCAGCGCCGCCGACGAGGCCCCGGCCGCCGAGCCGCCGGCGGACGGGGCAGGCGGGCGGCGCGGCGCCAGCCTCAATGCCGCAACAGAGACCCAGGGAGGCAACGTGCAGGGCAGCAACCAAACGGCGCCGGGCGCCGCCGGCGACGGCGCCGGCGTCGCTGCGGCGGATGCGGCGGGCCTGCCCGGCGCGTACATCGGGTGCTTTGATGGGGTTGCATTGAACCTGGACCTCCCAAACGCGCTGGTGCTGACCCCCAGCACCGCCGCCCGATGCCCCGAGCACTGCGCCTCGCTGGAGCGGCCGCTCTACGCGCTCACGCGCGCCTTCCAGTGCGTGTGCTCGTCCGTGGCGCCGCACCCCTCTCTCGCGCTGCCGGCAGAGTTTTGTGAGGCGCTGGGGTCCCAGGCGGTCGCTGGGGATAACCCCGCCGCGCTGACTGCCGTGGCGATGTTCTATCTGCACTCCGTGAAAGGCCAGGGCTGCGGCCCGACTGTCACCAAGCTGAGCTGGGGCACGTTTGGGGCCGCAGCCGCCGGCGACAAGCACAATGTGCAGTTCGGCGACAACGGGCGCAGCCTGACGCTGCGCATGCGCGGCGCCAAGGGCGCGCGAGTTGCGTCGAGGGGGAACCAGATGTACGGGATGCTGTCGTTCAAGGCATACGTCAGCCCGATGCCAGGGGTCATCACGTCAGTCCAGGTGAGTGCGCTGTGGGCGCGCTTGCCGAGGCTGGTCCGGCGTGCTGGGTGTGTTTCTGACGTGAGCAGCAGTGGGGGGCGCGAAGCTGTTTACGCCCTCCAGCAGAGGATGCAAAGGCTCTGGCCTGAGCTAGCGCGTTGGGCGCATGGCGAGATGATGTTGCCGAGCAAGTTGGCTCACCCCTTCAACCCCAGATGCGGTCCAGCGAAAAGGAGGGCGTCACCAGCGACTTTGAAGGGATAGGTGAGCTCAGACGTGCCAGCCGCAACAGGCACACCTTCTGTGCACATGCGGGCCTCTCCGCCTCCGTTCGCATGATTCGAGACAGCAAGTTGCTCAACACACTTCAGAAGGTGCCTGACAAATTCTCAACCCCACACCCTCGGATAAACCCCTTCCCCCAAGACTTCCAATGGATCAACGGCTACCCAGCCACCGAGCCATCCTCGATCTGGCTGACGGCTTTCAAAGCGGGGCCTACCACTGGCCGGCAGCAAGTCCTGCCCTCCCTCTACACAAACCTGCTGACCCGCAACATGAGCGCGGCGGCCGAGTTCCACACTTACACAATCGACTGGCAGCCTGATCATGTGGCCTGGTGCGCGCCCCGCTGCGCGGGAGCAAGGGGCGAGTGCGCCCTTCGACGTCGGCGGCGCGGGGACTCATACGGCGAGGGCAGCGCATGCAGCGGCCCCCTTCCCAGTGCTCGTGATGGTTGCAAGTGCACCTCATTCACCGGCGTCTCATTCGCCCCTCATACCTTGGCCCGACCCAGGTACTTGGATGATGCGCTTTTGGTGCGCAAGGGCAACACCGCCGACGCATCCCTGCCGGGCTCCCCAGCCTTCACGCCGGCCTCCTCGCCCCTCCACCTCATCGCCTCTATTTCGACCGACGCCGGCCGCGAGTTCCCGTTCGGCGGCGGGCTGGACCAGGGCGGGAGCCCGTTTTCAAGCGTCATAGCGGACGTGACGCACGTCATGTGCGCGGGGCCCGCCCAGAGCCGCGGCCCGAGCTGGCTGGTCGGCGGAGGGGCTGCGGCGGCGGCGGCCGGCGCCGGCGGCGCGGCGGGCCTCCAGCAAAGCGCCGTGGCGGTGCTTGCTGGCGCGGGCGGTGGCGACGGCCCGGCTTCCGCCGATGCTGTGGCCGCCGCAGTCCCGGACAGCGGCCTTGTTGTTACTGCCACAGACGCTGGAGTTGAAATCAGCACGTCAGCAGCCGCAGGCCCGCGCTCCGGTGACGGCGGCGGCAGCGGCGACGGCCCCCTGGGGCAGCTGGCCAGCCTGCTGCAGCGCCCGCACCATCCTGGGCTGACCCTTCTGCCGCAGCTCCCGCGGCTCTCTGACCTTCCAGGCCCGCACCTGCCCAGGCTATCAGAGCTCCCCAGGCTGCCGCAGCTGCCTAAGCTGCCACAGCTGCCGCAGCTGCCGCAGCTGCCGCGGCTGCCGCCCCTTCCCAGGCTACAGGATCTGAAGATCCCGAGGCTGCCGAAGATCCCCGAGATCCCGCTGATCCAGATCCCCCTGCCGGCCACCCCGTACACTGCAGCAATCATGGCGGGCGCCGCTACATCTGACCAGCCGCAGGGCGGGCCGCCGCCGGAGGACGCGTCACAGTCGTCGATGGTGATGGCACCTGAGGG
>NW_014011317.1:8362-10192 GCF_000611645.1 Monoraphidium neglectum
TGCTGCCGCGGCGGGCGCCGGCTCGGAGGGCGCGGCCTCGGGAGCCGGCTCGGAGGGCGCGGGCTCGGGCGCCGGCTCGGAGGGCGCGGCCTCGGGCGCCGGGTCGGAGGGCGGCGCCTCGGGGGACCTGGTGGTCGCTGACGGCGCGTGAGGCGGGGCTGCCGTTCGAGAGGGCTCGGCCCGAAGCTTGGCTGCCCCTTGCTCAAGCGGCCTGGTCTTTGCCTGGTGGGGTTTTTTCGCGCCGGACGTTCGGTTGCCGGCGCCTTGCCAGCTGATGAAATCGCGGCACTGCCTGGGTGGATCCTCAATTGTGACACAAGACTTGGTCGTGCCTCGAACCTTAAGATTCACAGTGCCTCTGACAGCCATCTCGGCTGCGGTCGACTGGCTGCAAAGCTGGACTTGCCATTGACATTTGCGCCGCTGCGTGACGTTGGCGTTTGCTCATTCCTTTGCAGTACACTGGCGGCGCTTTGTGCGCGACCTGCACCCTCCTTGCTTCTTTCCAGACAAACAGGCCCAGTATGAATCTGTACGTTTGCTTTGGGGATGTGCGATGCATTTTACCAAAACACAGGAATGCTCTTGAACGGGCATGCAATCAACAACACTGCATTTGCAGTCAACGGCGACGCTTTCTGTGTGCTGTTCATCAACATGAGCATTCAGTAACCAAGCGAGCAGGAAGCACGGGCGGTTGTGAACTCACGATAGCAAAGCAACAGAGCTCAAACAGCGCTCTTTGCGCGGGATTACACATGATAGGCCACAGCGTATGGCCGAAGCAGCAGCAGCTGCAAGAGACGCCTACGGGTCTCCGTTTGACGCGCCCAGCCTGCGCAATTAGAAGCCCGCCGCCTCCGCCGCCATCTCGTTGTGGCGCCGCGCGGCTTCGTTGTGGGCGAGGTGTCCAAGGAACTCTGGCTGCAGCATGTCCCTTGGGTGGGCCCCCTTGTCCAGTGACAGCTGGGGTGGGGAAGGGTGGGGTGGAGTGGGGTGGAGCGGGATGGAATGAGCGCAGGGGAGGGGAGGAGGCTGGTGATGAATATGCTTTTGTTTGTGATTTGTGTGATTTGTGTGACTTGTGTGATTTGTGTGTGTAGGTGTAATCTGTGTGTCTATGTGATTTGTGTGTGTGATTTGTTTGCGTGTGCGTGTTGGGTGTGTGCGTGCGTGCACGCGTGCGTGCATGTGTGGCCACGTCTGTGTGTGAGTCTAGGCAAGGGATGGGGTGAGCAAGGAGGAAGGCAGCGGAGGCAAACACGATACATCACCACAGCCGCTCACGCCGTGCGCACCCCCCCCCATGGCAAATGCCCACCTGGTACGCGTCCAGGATGGTGGCGGGGTACACCTGCAGGTGCAGCGCCGCGAGCGCCCGAACGGCCGCCGCCACCCGCACCACGCGCTCCCGCACCTCCCGCGGCGGCGGCGCCTGGGCGGGCAGGGGGTGCGACGAGCAGGGTTTGAGGCGTTTGGGCGCACAGCACGCCGCGGCACGCGCGCTGATGGCGAGGCCTGCGGCCCGAACGAGAATCAACGGCCCGCCAACCACAAACCCAACTTCCGCGCTGCGATTGCTGGAATGCGTGCACTCGCGCCGACCCCGCAGCCCCTTGCCCCGACCCCCCCATCACCTGCTCCGCCCCCGCGACCGCGGCGCCGTCGTCGCCCCTCTGGACGTGCGGCGCGACCCAGATCAGCCCGTTGAGCCCGAGCACGGCGTCGACGCCGAGCGGCTCGAACGACGCGAAGTGGGAGCGCTGGCGCTTTATGAGGCCGGGGTGGATGGTGACCAGCTGGCCTTGGACCAGCTGGGGTGGCGGGGGC
>NW_014011316.1:0-9657 GCF_000611645.1 Monoraphidium neglectum
GGCTTGCGCCGTGTGTCCGTGTGCACCTTGCGTGCGGCCGCCTGGCGGCCTTCTCTGAAGCACGGGTTCCAAACCACACCCCTCATTTGCATCTCCCCCGCCAATGGTGCATATTCTGACAGTACAACACCGGCACTGCTGACTGCGCCCGAAACACCACCCGTGAAACACCTCGCGCCACCTCACACGTTGCCACCGTGTCCAAACCAGGGGCGGCATGATGATCAAGGTCAAGACCCTGACAGGCAAGGAGATTGAGATCGACATTGAGCCCAGCGACACGATAGAGAGGATCAAGGAGCGCGTGGAGGAGAAGGAGGGCATCCCACCAGTGCAGCAGAGGTGGGGGCTGGTTATGGTGTGGGGGTGCCAAGGAGAGGGCGGGCGAGGTGCGCGTGCGTAAGCGGGGAAGGGCACAAGGCAAGAGTGGCAACAGTGGCACGACCCTGTGTGTCGATTTGGCAGACGGTTGGGTACGTGTTTGTGTACGTGTGTGCATGCGTGTATTCGCATACATGCGTGTGTCATTGTGCATGCACCTGTGTGTGTATGTGTGCATACATGCATGCGTGCGTGTGTATATGTGTGGGGTTGGGGGCATACGTTTGCATACCCATGCCTGGGATTTGGCAGTAGATTGTGGTAGTGCACCAGAGAACAGGAGTTTCTGTTGACAGCCATGCAGGCTTTGTGCCAAGGGGCGCCTCTTTCATTACATCATCGGGTGCGTGATCAGCCATCAGGCTGCCTTGGAGCCCAATTCCCCTGCATCAGACCCGCGGGTCCCGACGACTGCACCGCCCGCATTGTTTGGCCAGCCCAGCAAAGCGGGCCCGCCTCAGCTTAACCTCTCCGTAGACCGCGGCGTGAAACTCTCTGCTCTGCTCAGCAGCTCCACAACAACACGCAACCTCGACACTGCCTCCTCAGGTTGATTTTTGCGGGTAAGCAGATGAACGACGAGAAGCAGGCAAAGGACTACAACATAGAGGGCGGCTCGGTGCTGCACCTGGTGAGGGGGCGGCCGCTTCTGGCTGCCGAGTGTGGGTGCGCATCTCAGGGTTTCAGGGTGCCGTTGCGGCACCATATAGGTTGTGCTCAGTCTCCGCCTCAGGGGCGATTCGACTCATTTTCATGAACGGGGGTCCAGGGCCCTCCGGCAGGCTGAGGAGGGGAGGGCGGCTGGCGGCTGCACGTGGCCCACGTGATTGCTCCGCTGTTTGGAAGCAGTGTCAGCTCAGGCATTGCCCCATTCGTCAGCGGGCGCCGAAACGCCCTCGCCGCGGCCCCACATACGCTCCTCGTCGCAGGTGCTCGCGCTCCGCGGCGGCCGCTGACGGTTGTATCAAGCGGCTGGGGTTTGTTTTGCTTGCCCCTCCCCGGGCGACACCTCTCTTCTTTTTCGACCTGTCCCATTCTTGCACATCTTGCACACCAGCATTTGCCGGGCGGGTGAGCCTGCCCGCTTTATGTCTGTTAGGTTAGCAGCGAGTAATCGAACGCCACTTCTCCTTCACGGCCAGACGGCTGGTAGATCAGTTGATAGGGCAGGGGCTGGACGGCATCGCGAAAAGTCCGGCGTCGCCTGCGCCGTTGCCAGGTGGTGCAAGTCCTGCGAATCAAGGGCTTCGAGAAGTGTAAGCATTTTTCAGGACTTGTGAAAGCTGCCACATCGCTCCATTCATAAAGCAAGCTTACACTACGGAACGGTTGCCGTGATCTGAATACAATCAAGGATATGCAGCCACACGGCGACAAGGTGAGCTATTCTTATGACTGACAACCAAATTTTCGGGCCTGGCTGACGAGAGACCCACCGGGGTGCACTGCCACGCGTCTCGATATCCCTCACCAAGCCCTTGTGTGGTCTCGGGGCCCTCTTGGACGCGCTACACAGAAATTAAATACTTTGATACGGTCACATGGGGTGGCTGTGACTCATCCGGCGCATTACCTGTAGGCCAGCAAGGCGCCAGCACTGCAGCGGAGCCGCCTTGCTGTGATGCCCCTCACCCCTCACCGGCAACTCACCAGCCGCTTGCCCTCGCGCTGCCCAACCCCTCAATCAGGCCCTCCCATTGGAGGAGGAGCACAAGGCCCTGGCTGAGGTGGACCAGGATCTGACCAAGGAGATGGAGGCAGAGCGGCCAAACCATGACAAGCTGGAGAAGCTGATCGAAATCGAGGTGCGTGGGTGGGTGTGCGTGCACACGCACGGGCCGCATGCGTGTGTGGTGTGTGCGCACGTGCGTGGTTGCTGATATTTCATCGGGATTGCAGCGTCACAGGGGTCGCTTTATTTTTTTCGCACGCAAGCGCGCGCGCCCAAAAGTGGGGTCGCATATGGCAGCTGTAGGTCAAGGCTCCCACGCCTGGGCACAACCAAGATCCACAAAGAGTTGGCAGCTGGGATTCATGGTGCTTGGAGTACTGCGATTGGTCTCTTGCCTTTCACCAGCCGGTGCGCCAGGGCGCTCGACGGGCCGCGGCGGCATGTCCCAGCTTCCTGTGGTGCTGCAGTACCTGTCGACGCCTTTGATGCCCCACAGGAGTGCCGCGCCTTGCCGCTCCTGCCTGCTGCAGGAGACCCTCAAGCGCCGGGCTTCTGGCGACGCAGGCGCCAAGCAGTGACCCGTGCACCACAAGATGGGCCGGCGTGCCGGCGGGCGCCCAAGGTTTCGTCGGCCGGGCGTCGGACGCCGCTGGTGAATGTGCGGCCGGGGCCAGCGGGTGCGCTGGCACCCGCGGCGTCTGGACGCGGCCGCTGGCTGAGGTGGCAAGCTCATTTTGAGGGTGCGTGGTGCTGGAGGGCAGCTCCCACGGTCGCTCAGCACATACAACGTACAGACGCACCAAGGATATCGACAGCGGCTCCCCTCCATGCGTGGCCTTTTGCTAACTGTGCATGTGCGTGCATGTGTGGCTAACGCTTCATGGCGCTGGCACATGGGTCCAGACCGTTTGCTTCCAACCCACCAGGCCAGATTCAGGCGAATGCGGCACACGTATGAGTTAGGACCGTTTGAGGATTATCAATTTGTTTCATGTGTAGCGTGCACGTATGCTGCAAGGAGCGGAGCGAGCTGGACAAGGAGAGCCACCCGGCCTGCTTTTGAAGTCACGCATGATTGGTGGAGAGGTGGTGCCTCGCAGCTGTGTGGTAGTTTCAGGCGGCGTTCGCGTACCACGCCCGCTCACATAAGTGCGATTTTTGTACAACAGGCAGATATTGCAACGGACACCCTCGCTCTCACTTGGCGCCTTTGCACAGGGCGCCCCGCGCAGAGGCTGGTTCTTCAGTGTTGGGTTCAGTAATATATGCCGCATTCGTTGCGTATGCGTGTGGTGCGTGCCCTATCAGCTTTGCTGGCGCAGTCGTGTGGTGAGAGGAAGCAATTACACAATAAATCCTGGCAGCAATCTGGGAAGGCCAGTCAAGTGCAGGGCCTCGCAAAGGGCACGTCGTGCAGAGATAGTGCAAAAGTATCAGCGCAGCATGTTTCCGCATGTGGTTTAAAGTCTAAGGGAAGTTCAGGCAAAGGGACGGCCATGCCGTCCCCTGTAGGTGATGCATCCAGGTGGAGCCTACGCCTACGTGTGGGTGGCGGCGGCGCTCGCAGTACGACATCCAGTTCGTGAAGGAGGGCCGAGCGTGCCTCGGTAGCAAAACAAACACTGCAGAATTAGTCAACATCAAGCGTGGATCAATGTTGGCCGAAGTCATGCGGCCCGGCAGTGATGCATCAATTTGCGTGCATCAGTGCAGCCGGGTAACCGTTGCGTGAGCCGCCCGCTCTGGTCGAGGCCTAATGACCTCGATATATGTGAGCCTCTCACGGACCCAGCGGGAGGCTCAACGGGGTGGCAGCCGCAACTCGAAGCTGGAGCAGCCGGGAGAATTCGGGACGATCCTTCAGACGTTGCTGTACGCCTCTGTCCTCGCACATCAATTCCACGGTTCATACGATCGATTATCAATTTTCTAGTATAGACCCGTCCGCACGCACGTAGTCAAAGCAAGATCGGACTCGCTGCTAACGCACAAGTCTCGGGCCATTCCGTAGCCATGTCGCTGTTCCTGGCAACCCGCGCACTTGCAACGAGTAGCCTGCTGCCTGCAGCCATGGTCGCGCTGCAACGTGTTCTGCCTGCAGCGCTCGGGCGCGGGCAAGGCGGGCTTTTGTCCTCCCGGCCCTTTAGTAGCTGCTCAGCGGCCACGCCGCAGCTTGCAACACCGTCCATCGCACAGCAGCAGCGCAGCTATGCACAGCCGGCGCTCGCGCCTGCCGAAGACGAGCATGCGCCGTCGCGCGTGCGCCCGGCACGCATCATCATGCCCGGCCGCGCGGCCCCTTTGGAGGCCATTCCTGAGGTATGTGTTGATATCAACGCCGCAGCACGTCTTGCCTTTTGTGGCGCTCTAAGAGCTCGCTGCTTTTATGCGCGCAGCGGCAGCGTCTGCTGCAGCGCACAACAACAGCGGCGTGCCTGCAACCCCACCCACCCACCCCTCCCGCACCGCATCCTCTCCCTGAAACCGACGCAGGTCTTCGGCCACATCCACTCCACAGGTGCGAGTTTAAGGGGTCCCTCTGGGTTTGATGCTCATGCCAGTGCTTTGCAGCTGAGTATCCCACACCGGTATTAAGGCAGGCCCGGCAGCGCACTGCCCCCATCCATGTCCCTGCCCGCATCCACCGCCACTCCTTGCAGAGTCCTTCAGCACTGTGGACGGACCCGGCGTGCGCTTCCTCGTGTTCACCCAGGGCTGCGCTATGCGCTGCAGTTTCTGCAGCAACCCTGACACATGTGAGCGGGCGCGCCGGGCGCTTGCGGCGCGCATGACGCGCACCATGCGCGCACGTGCGCACCCTGCATGCACCCATGTGTGCACCATGCGTGCATACGCCTATCCGCGTGCCACGCATGCGCCGCCATGACGGCAAGACTGAGGCAGCTGACATGCCCGCCGTGCGGTCTGCTTCCCCCGCATGCAGGGTCCGCTCATGGAGGCGAGCTTGTCTCCAGCAAGGACCTAGCAAACCAGGTGATTATGACTTGAACTTCAAGCGGCGTAGCAGCACCAGCGATTCGGTGCCGCACATCGCACAGCACGGCGCACTGGCCGGTCGGCCGCCTTGCGTTGCTCTTGTTTGAGGTGTCACAGACCGCATGCGGTACTTGTCAGCATGAGGGCGGCCGCCGCTGCCCGAGGTGGCACCGCATGTCCACATGCATGTTCAACGAGCAGCATGGCACGCAGACCTGCTGTCTCATCCGCCTTTCTCACCCTCTTTTACTCATGCACCCCATCCCCCCTAGATCCGCCGCGTGCTGCCCTACCTCAAGTCCTCCCACGGCGGCCTCACCTGCAGCGGCGGCGAGCCGCTGCTGCAGCCACAGTTCACGGCCGCGCTGTTCAGGGAGGCGCGGGCGATGGGCCTCACCACCACGCTGGACACCACGGGGCAGGGCACCAAGCACAAGAACTGGGACGTGGTGCTGCCGCACACGGACGGCGCGCTCTTCTGCATCAAGTCGCTCGACCCGGAGAAGTGAGCACAGGCCTGCCGCTCGGCGCGCCCGTCGGGGCAGCGCATGGGGAGGGCGACCGCAGGCGGCCGTGGGCCGCGTCCTGAGGCCGCCTGGGTTTGCAGTCTCGCTTGGCTCGAACATGCAGGGCGCAGCGCTGCATCCCCAACACCTGCCTTCTCTGCGCCCCGTGAATCCCTGCCGTCGCACACAACAGCCCGCCGATCCCCTGAACACTGGAAACCGTGACCTTGTTTCTGCAGGTACCAGGGCATGACAGGCCTCAAGCAGATTGGCGCCTTGCGCTTTGCGCACGAGCTGACTGAGCGCGGCATCCCCTTTTGGGCGCGCTACGTGCTGATCCCCGGCCACACGGACTCCGACAGGGATATTGGCATGCTCGCGGAGTGGGCGGCGCGGATGCCCACGCTCTCGGGGGTCGAGCTGCTGCCATACCACGTGTATGGCAAGAACAAGTGGGAGGCGATGGGGCTGCAGTACCCGCTGGAGGGCGTGCAGACGCCCGGCGCGGCCGCAGTGAGGGCAGTCGTCTCGCGGCTGGAGCGTGCGGGGCTGACGGTGCTGTGCGACGCGGCCGCGCCGGCTGGCCTGTCGGCGGCGCACACCGGCGCGCACTGCTGAGCGCGCGTGTCGGCTGGTGCACGGCGCGCGGCGCTGAAACACAGCGTGCGCCGGCACGCTGGGATGCGGCCCCTAACGCGCTGCGATGCGCGGGGGGCCGGCGCGCCTCCTTGCCTTGAAAAAGGCGCAACTTGAATTTACTAGGCACTTGCAGGATATTCGTGTCCAGCTGCCGGCAGGCGCGCGGCGAGGGCCGGGCGGTTGGGGATTGCAGGCGGGGCGCAGACACCCCGCCGCGACCCGCCCGTTGCACCGCGCGGCGCGGCGGGCAGCGCCTGGGATGACGATTCTAGCTGCCATGCGTCTTGAATTCAGCATGTGTGTGCAGCGGCGCCCATGCTCGCAGCACGCCGCCGCCCCTCCACTCACTTGCATCATCATCATCAGCACCAGCAGGAGCAGAGGCTTCTGCTGGCAGCAGCATCCCGCACCGCCGGGTTGCACGTCTGCCGCTCGCCCGCTATCTGGGCGATCAACCTATTCACCTGCCTTTTCGGCACATGGGATTCCTTCGCACCAGCGCCGCCCTGCGCGTGTTATTGTGAGGGCACTGACGCTGAAAGCGCGGACGCCGCCCCACCAGCATACGTGGGGCATCACTTCTTTTCATGCAGTGCAGGGGGCTCACACACAAACGTTGTCTTTCTGTGCGTCAGCGCACCCTCCGGATGACAAGAAAATCCCTTTGTGAGGCAATTGCTCTACTAGAAGCAGCTGACATCTTTCGCATCGGTCGCATGCGTTTACTTATGCCTCCTGCCGCGCGTGACAAGCCTCGTCCTGCCTGCGCCTCCACTGCTTAAGCAGCACGCGCTTATGCGCTGGCCGCTCCTTTGTCGAAGGTGTCTGCACACACGCATAAACGGCGCACCTTCCGGCTCCACATTAGGTGCGTTGCCGGCGGGCTGCGTTTGGCGCTGGGGGCTTGCATGAATGTTTCCGCCTGCATAATCTGGGCCAGCCTGTGTCGAGGTGGCGGGGCTGCGGCTGGATTGCGGCCGCGGCCCCATGCGTCTGGTGCCCATGCCAGATGTGCGCCCGTTTTGACCAGACGCACATCACATTTTATCACCTTCCGCCTGTCGTTATGCGTTCGGACCCCGCCGCCTAGAGCTCGCGGGCGCAGTATCAAAGCCAGCACCCCTTTGTTCCTCCTGTCTTCAACACACGATTCAACTGTCAGCGGCCGCCCTTCAATTGCAGAGGCGCTCGCCGTTGCGAGCCCTCTGCCCGCCGTAGGTGGCTTCCTTCCCCACTCTCCCCCGGGCGCGATGCATTGCAACTGCGTGTGCGACAACACTACACACACATGCACATGCACTGGGCAATCGCCGAGGGAGACGTGCAGAATCGAGATTGTTTGTGCTGCTCACGACACAGCACAACACGCTTTGCACGTACACACGGGCTGCTGTTTGCAGATCGACACACACGAACTGATTGTCCCCTCTCATCACCAACCTTGCGCGCCGCCATTGCCGCCTGCGCCTTTGACTTTTGCACAGGGGGCGGCGCCCTGCCTTGCCGTGTTGCCGCTTGCTTGTTGTACCTTGTAACGTGATTGGTCGCTGGACGACCACGGCTCCCAGCACATCAGCATCACCACCACACGCTCGGACGGAGTTGATTTTTGCCTTGTGGTAGTCAGCCCTCGCCAGCCCTCGCCCCAAGCGACTGTGTGCAAACGGCCCACATGGATTCCACCACCTCTGGCCAGCTTTGGCGCCGTCACAGGGAGTTGGCCATCTCTGCAGCGGGCCCAGCGCTCGCCCCGGTGAGCCCTTGGGCGGGGCATCGCAGGTAACGGTGCGCCTGCTCAGCTGCCAGGCCTCAGGGCCTTGCGAGCCGCCACCGATGGGGGTTGCACGCCACAGCACCCCTGCGTACCTGGTCAGTGCAGGACGCCTGTGGCGGTGCTCAAACATTGAGCCTATGCAAGGGGGACTGAACATGTTGCCTGGACGTTTGAAATGATGTGTAACGTGTGTATGCACGAGGGTTGCAACCTTCATCGCGCCTACATGTCCGGAGCAGGGAGCAATCATGACTTGCGGCGAGGTCAGTTGGACACCGTCACTAGTGACGACAGCAGCCAAGGGCCTAAAGTGGTGCTGGCGACGTATAACGGCGGGCGCGCTGTCATTGTCTGAACATGGTCTGGAACGTCGTATGGTCGCGCAATCGTGTTGTACCAGGGATCCACGCGTTGATCTCGCGCCAACCACTGTAACAGAGCACGCACAACCGCGGGATGGTGGTCGCCTCGACAGACTCAAAGGCGATGGCGGACGCATCACGTGCTGTGGGTGCGGTCATGCAGCATTACCACAGAGCACTCGCCGCCGCACCCGACCCACGTGCCGCCGCCGCTGCTGTCGCCGCCGTCCTCGCGGCCTTCGTCGCTGCCGCCGACGCACCACCGCCAGACAGCGCCGCGCAGCACAGCTCAGGCGGTTTGGAGCTGCCGCCGCAGCTGCAGAAGGTGCTTGAGCAGAGCGCCGCAGCATACGGGAGGGAGCAGCTGCGCGCTGCCTTCTTCGCCCATCACTTTGAGCCCTGGGCGACCGCCGCTTTGACAGGTGCGGACCGAAAAGAAGGCAAACCAGAGGCATGTGTTCCTGCTCCCTAATGGCTGGTCATTGGGTGCACAGTTTGGCGTTTGAATGAAATGACAAACAGGCGGCATTGTGCGGTGAAAACGCTCCACCCCTGGCATGCGCCACGTGTGCCTTCCAGCGTGCGCCGACGGTGAACGCGGGGACAGCAGCGGCGGCAGCGTCAATGGCGGCTCCGGGCAGCGCGGCGCGCTGCAGGCGGCGGTGGAGGGGACGCTGATGCGGGCGCCTGCAGACGCCGCCCTCCGGGCGCTAGTAGGGTGGGCCGCCCCTCCGCGCCGCCTGCTGTTTGTCGGGCCTCGCATTCGCGGGTGCCCGCAGCCACAGACTGCTCAAATCGTCAAGTTTTGGATTCTGCATCGACGCCGCATTGGTGTTGAACGCTTGCTCACATCGCAGCTTGACGCCGCCAACCCCCTATCCCATCCTCTTATATGGGCAATTTCACAATCGCCCGACCACAAACTCCCCATTTCCACAACAAAAGGCACCTCTCTTCGGTGCGCCCCGCACCCGGCGGCGCCGGCGCCGCGCGCGTCAGCGCCGCGGGCGGCGACGTGGCAGCGGCGCTGCTGGCGCGGCGTTTCGCCGAGCCTGGTGGCGGCGGCGTGCAGGAGCTGGTGGGTCTGTTTGGGGCGCCCCTTGGGCAGCAGCAGCAGCAGCAGCAGCAGCAGCAGGGGAGAGAGGCGGCCCCCGAGTCCTCGCCCGTGCTGGCACGCAGGCCGGAGGCGGCGCCGGCCGCGGCGGCGGCGCCGCCCGACCCGGAGTCTCTTGCTGCGCTGCTCGCCGCCGCCGCCGACCGCGCGCAGCATGTTGCCGTCCTCCCGCCCGCCCTGCGCCCCGACGCGTTCGCGGCGCGCGCCGCGGC
>NW_014011315.1:0-6541 GCF_000611645.1 Monoraphidium neglectum
GACTACGACTACTTCCTGTCTAAGAACGACGAGGAGGCGGCCAAGATGGAGGTCAAGGAGTCCAAGGCGGCCGCCATCGAGAAGAGCTCCATCAAGGCCAAGTCCAAGATGACCAAGGCGGAGAAGGCAGCGCTCAAGAAGGACAAGGCCAAGGCGTTCAACCAGGCGGCGACGGGCAAGGGCAAGGGCAAGGCGGGCGGCCAGGGCATGAAGTGAGGGCGCCGAGCTGCCTGGGGTGCGGGTTGGGCTGCTGGAGCCCCTTGCTTGCACCGCCGTGGAGCTCAATTTTTGCAGGAGAAGCATCTGACAATGTGTTGTAGTTGATTTGTCCCGTTGCGCCGTCGCTTGTGACTCGCTGCTTGTTGCGCTGCTGCCATGTGCCCCGTCGTGTGTGCGCACGCGCGCCTGTGTCACCCCCAGTGTGCCGAGTGTAGTGAGTTTGCCGCGAGTTGAGAGAGCGAGAGCGCGCATGCTGAGTGCCTGATTCAGCAGGCACCTTTGAAAACTGCCACGTCCTGAGCCCCGTCGAAACGACACGGCCGCAGCTGGACTCCCGCCACCACGCTTTCCGTTTGGCCTCCGGCGGCGAGGCATACAACGGCTGGGCCTTGAATTTTCTGGCCCACCACCTGATTGAGGTGCAGCGGCCGACATTGCATTTGCCTGGACGCCGATTTTGCCCCTAGTTCAGCACAGCAAAGTAACAAAAGGTCCTCAACCCAGAGGAATGCTTTGAAGTGACCGACCCCCTGGCTGGGGGCTCGGCACTGCCAGGCACACATGAAACGAAACCGGTTGCGTCACGATGGCGGCCCGGCCAGCCCGGCGCTTCAAATCGCGCACCCGCGCGAGCCGTCCTCGCGAGCGGCCCTACGTCAGGGGCCCGGGGCCGCGGCCTGCAGCCGCAGCCCGCCGCCGCCGACCTGCCCCGCGCCCTCGCTGCTGCCGTCGGCGGCGCGCCAGTGAACGTCAAGCTCGGGGCGGGCGGCCTTGAGCGCGGCGGCGGCTTCGTGAAACTCCGCCTCGTCAGCGCCAGGGTTGGCGCCCACCTAGGGAGTCAGCAAAAGTGTAAGGCGGGTGATGTGAGCCGGGTCGGCATGCCGCCGCAAAGCCGACAGCGTGCATGCAGTCGCAACGCGGACGACGCCGCCACCGATGGCCCAGGTTGATGGCCCACATTGCTGCAAGATGCGCGCCTGTTGCGCGCCCGCGCGCCCGCGGCGAGCGGAGCGCCCGCGCCCGCGCGTGGCCCACCTCGACCAGCCGCAGCGGCGAGCCGGCCCCTGCGCGCTCCAGCGCGGCCAGCAGCTGCTTCAGGCTGGCCAGCCCCAGGCCGCACCCAGACAGGTTCAGGTTGCGCAGCCCGGCAAACTGACGCTCCTCGGCGTGCCCCTCGCCCCCCCCCTCGCCGCCGCTGGCCGCCACGGCGCCGCACAGTGCCGCGACAGCCGCGTCGGACAGGGCCGCGCGGAACAGCGCGAGGCCCTCAAGGCCCGGCAGGCGCGCCAGGGCCTGCACCGCCGCCAGCCCCAGATCTCCGCCGCCCAGGTCAAGATCATAGTTGACCGCCTCCCGCCCCCGCTGCTGCTGCTGCTGCTGCTGCCCTTTGTCCCCGTGCTGACTGTCGCCGCTTCGTGCGCGCTCCTGCAGTGCCGCCGCCAGCTCCACGACAGACTCATGCCCCAGGTCGTTCCCTGGCCCCAGCACCAGCCGCAGCGGCCCCGCCGCCGCCTGGCGCCGCAGCCCGCCGGCCAACGCGCGCACCCCTGCAGCGCTCATGCCGCACCGGCTCAGATCCAAGGCGGCCAGGCCAGGGGCTGACGGCAGCGCCGAGGCCAGGGTGGCGACGCCTGCAAGGGCGGCAGACAGCAGGGGGGGGCAGGGGGTCACAGGGGTCAGGCTTGAGGCGGCGGCGCCATCAGGGCCGCCGCCAAGTCAGGGGTTGCCGCCCTCAACACATGTATCGATGCAGCATGGCCTGACTGAACGTGCTGGGCACCCTGACACCGAGAATTTGCAACCAGATGAGTTTATGGCGCTGCGAGTTGCTAGGCCGCACCTTCCTCCCCAAGCCGAGTGCCTGCCAGCTCCAGCACCCGCAGCTTGCCCGCGCGGCCCAGCAGCTCGGCCAGCGGTGCCCCCGCGCCAGGCCCCAGCTCGTTGTCTGCCAGCGCCAGCTGCGCCAGCGTCCCCAGTGCCGGCGCGGCCGCGAGCGCGGCCACCGCTGGGGCGCCGAGGCCGCAGCTGGATAGGTCGAGGGCTCGCAGAGCCCGCCAGGGGACGCACAGCGCGGAGACACCTGCAGACTCGCAGTGACAGGAGACATGTGCAATCCCAAACAGTTTGCGTAGAGCTGTCTTTGGGGGGACACACGCATGCGAATGAGTGCACGGGTGCATGCTTGTGTGCGTGTGTGTGTGTGTGTGTGTGTGTGTGTGTGTGTGTGTGTGCGTGCGTGTGCATGTGCGTGCGTGCGTGTGTGTGTGGGGTTGGGGCGCAAGCGCTGCAAGATCTTTGCGAAACAAGCATATGAAAAAACAACTGCAGGCGCCATCAGCGCCCCTCACCGTCGGTGCCGAGCTCATTGCGGCCGATCAACAGCTCCTGCAGCGTGGGGTGCGCCGCCAGGCACGCCGCCAGCGCCCTCGCCCCCGCCGCCGTAAGGGCCTGCGTATGTACGAATGCGACCATGCGGGCTAGATGATCTGATCTGAGAGGGCATGCGTAAGCCTGCAACATACGGGACGGCATAAAGCGTTGCGGATGCCGAGCACGCACAGCGTGGGCAGCTGCCCCACCTTGTGTTCCAGATCCAGGCGCGTCAGACCCTTGTTCGCCGCCAGCCCGCCAGCCATGGCCGCCAACCCAGCGTCCCCGAAGCTGCTGTCGCCGACGCTGACGCTGCGCAGCGCGCCGTTGGCGGCGAGCGCGGCGCCGAAGCGCGCCGCGGCGCCGGGCGACAGCGGGTGGCAGCTGCAGGAAAGCTCTGACAGGCGGGTGTTGGAAGTCAGCGCATCGCAGAGGGCCGCGACATCCTGCACGCGGCACGCACGGCGGGCAGACAATTGGGGGCGTTGGAAGCCGAAGGCGTGCTGCGACGTTTGGGTCATTGGGATGGTGGTGACCAGTAGCCCCCTTGGGTGGCTGCCGCAGCCCCCTGCGTCTTGGCGCCTGTGTTGCGTAACACGGCGCATCGCGGAGGGCCTGCCCGGCCTTTCGGGTG
Organism: Monoraphidium neglectum; assembly: GCF_000611645.1. Taxonomy (NCBI): domain Eukaryota; kingdom Viridiplantae; phylum Chlorophyta; class Chlorophyceae; order Sphaeropleales; family Selenastraceae; genus Monoraphidium; species Monoraphidium neglectum. The sequence continues at coordinate 3,224 of NW_014011315.1, forward strand.
CACCACCCCGTCCCGCCCAAGCGGCCGAACCTCATCATTGAGGCGACGGAAGCGCATGATGTGCAGAGAAGTGAGGGCCGGGTCGTCGGCGCGCAGCCGTGCGGCGACATCCTCGAGGCCCCTCGGCGCCCCCCAAGCCATGCAGCGTGCGTCTCCGCTTCGTAGGCCGGGCGCAGGGGGGCGGGGCGTTTCGCCCGCAGGCACGTCACTGCCTGACGGTCGCTGGCGGCTGCTGAGTGCTCCCGCCGCTGCAAGGTGCCGTCGGTTGTACGTGGCAGACAGAACCTTGCAACGTTCTCATGCAAGCGTCGAGCGAAGCGAAAAGCTGCGGTTGTCAAAGGTCAAGCGTGCATACTGCTCATATCCTTACCCTTGGAAGGCAGCTACCCACCAGCTCTGCCCTGCGACTTGTCAAAGTTTGCTGCGGGACAGCGATCTACTTCCGCATATACTAGAACCACACACGGTATTCTGCTCACGACTTCGGCGCTGCTGACACTTACAAAACACGGACGCGTTTACGGTGCATTGCCGCAGTCTGCCCTCGCCCACAGGGAGGCGGGGCGTGCCGACCTACATGGAAAAGCTGCGGCCTGTAGCGGCACTGGGTGCTGCCTTCGGGTCCAAGGCATCGGGAGAGCAGGTGGGTCTCAAGGCAAGGCTTTCCTGCTGTGCTGTTTCTGTGAGGTCGAGCGCAGCAGCTGACCGGCGCTTATCCATCATATTTACAGGCAGGAGGGCTCAAAAAGGTTGCGCCCGTAGCACCAGCAGGAGGTGAGGATAGAGCGGGGAGGAGGCATGTGTTGCTGTGTTGTGTGTGACGAGGGCACCTTCGCTCGCTAACACGTCCCCCATCCCAACTACAGGTTCGGACTTTAGTATATCAGCGGTGCCAAACGTGAGTCGAACGCTGCGCGACCGATCTGCGCCCGTTTCGCATACTCACGCGTCCAGACGCGACCTCAACCAGCGCCGGACGGACCAAGCGCACTAGCTCAAGCCCGGCTTCCGCCGACCCCCTGTCTCGCAGGCGGGCATGAGCAGCAGCGTCCCGCAGGCAGCACCGGCAGAGGGCTTGCCACCGGTGAGCTGTGCGGCGAGCTGGTTGCGCAGCGCCACGCGCCGATCATGATGGCTCCCGAGCGGGCGCGGCATCGACGCGCCGGGGCCCCTCCTTCGCCGCGCCCCGCGATTCGCAGGGCATGCAGGAGCTTACCTTGGAGCAGCGGGAGCAGCAGCGGCAGCGGCATCAGCCGATACCCCCCGAGCAGCAGGTGCGCGCGGTCGCCGCGCGGACAGCGACTGACAGCTGGCGGGCCCCGCTGCAGGGAGTTGCTTGGGAGCCGCCCAGTCCACCGTGCCACACGCACGAAAATCGATGCAGCCCACCGCCTGCGCATCTGAGACGCGCCGCGGCAGCAATATCATGCCTCACGCCCCCGTGCGGCGCGGGCGTGCCCCAACCTCACCGCGCGCCGCCCGCTCATCTGCTCCAGATCTTTGAGGGCCGAGTGGTGGAGGGCGAGGGGCGCTCTGGCGGCCATGTGATCACGGCGGTGTCGGGGTCTGGCGCCGGCAAGCAGTCCTTCAATTTTGCAACGGACCGCGTCGTCGGCAACGGGTCCTTTGGGGTCGTTTTCCAGGCAACCTGCCTGGAGACGGCGGAGACGGTGAGCAGCCCGGCTGCGCCGCGGCGGCGGCGCCGGACGCCTGGGAAGCGCGCGTACGTGGCAGTCTGTTGGCAGCGGGCGGCGGCGGCGGTCCGCCTCGCGAGCGCAGGCACAGGGAAGAGCGCACTCTACGCGCATCCCATTGATGCAGCCGACCAGGCGCCTAAGCGCGGCCCCGCTTGCCCTCCAGCCAGCTCTGGGTCCTTGTGCACGCTGGTAGCATCTCTTCAAACTCCAGTGGCGACCCCTTCCCGCCGCCTCCCTCCTGCCGCCCCTGCCCCCAACTAGGTGGCTATCAAGAAGGTGCTGCAGGACAAGCGATTCAAGAATCGGGAGCTGCAGATCATGAAGGTGGTGGACCACCCCAACATTGTGAAGCTCAAGCAGTGCTTCTACTCGCAGACAGAGAAGGACGAGACCTTCCTGCACCTGGTGCTGGAGTACGTGCCCGACACGGTCTACAGGTGAGAATACATGGTGTATGTGTGTGCGTGCGTGCATGTGAGTGTGCGCGTGTGGGTGTGCGTGTGTGTCCACATGTGCCTGTACGTGTGTGCGTGCGTGCGCGTGTGCATGTGAGTGTGTGTGTATGTGTGTGTGCATGCACGTGTGTGCGTACAGTATGTGTACGTGCTTGTGCATGGTATGGGCCTGTGCGTGTGCACTGCGCGTGTGATACCTTGGGTTCTCTGCACGACCCAGAAACAGAACGGCGCCTGTCAGGCCAGCCAGGATGACTGAACGACCCCCCTCCCCCCTGCCCGGCGGTCCCGCTGCCCCGATGCGCCCTCCATGCGCTCCCCAGGATCAGCAAGTCGTACAGCAAGAACAACCAGCGGATGCCGCCGATCTTTGTGAAGCTGTACACCTACCAGATCTGCCGCGCCCTGGGCCACATCCACCGGTACGGCATCTGCCACCGGGACATCAAGCCGCAGAACCTGCTGGTCAACACGGAGACGCACCAGCTCAAGCTCTGTGACTTTGGTAGCGCCAAAGTGCGGCCCCCCGCTGCCCCTCGCGGCCTCGCGCGCACCTAGTGACGGCCACTGCTGCCCGTCTAGCGCCGCCGTGCGCGCCCTCGCCCGCGCCACCTCTCTACCTGCCGCTCGTGTGCGAGCGCCCCGCCCAGCACTAGTACGCCTGTGTGTTGCCCGCACTCGCGCTCAGCCGGCTGGGTGCACACGCCTTGCCCTCCCTGCAGGTGCTGGTCAAAGGGGAGCCCAACATCAGTTACATCTGCAGCCGCTACTACCGCGCCCCCGAGCTCATCTTTGGCGCCACCGACTACAGCAGCGCGATTGACGTGTGGAGCGTGGGCTGCGTGATGGCGGAGCTGCTGCTGGGGAGCCCCATATTTCCGGGGGAGAGCGGGGTGGACCAGCTGGTGGAGATCATCAAGGTGGGGGCTGGTGGAGTGGGGTGCCTTGTGTGGCTGTGTGCCGTGTGTGTGTGTGCCGTGTGTGTGTGTGTGTGTGTGTGTGTGTGTGTGTGTGTGTGTTTAGGGGGCCAGAGGGCGGGCGATGGGCGCCCTCGGCCGTTCGTCGGGATGCGGCTTCGCGGTGGGTTGGGTGGTCGCGCTCCTTGTCGTTGGCAGCGCCAGCAAACCGGCCACCCCAGCACATGGGCCACCGAGCTCGGCGGTTCC
>NW_014011315.1:6913-10028 GCF_000611645.1 Monoraphidium neglectum
TCGCCTGCTGCAGTACGCCCCCGACCGCCGCTTCGCCGCGCACGAGGCGATGTGCCACCCCTTCTTCGACGAGCTGCGGGACCCGGCCGCGCGGCTGCCCAACGGCAAGGCGCTGCCGCCGCTGTTTGACTGGCTGCCCGGGGAGCTGGACGGCCTGCCGGCGGAGATGGCGGCGCGGCTGCAGCAGAGGAGCGCCTGAGGCGCGCGCGTTCATGGCGCGCGCGCGGGGCTGCGCGGCAGGCCGGGCGCGCCGCGGCGGCGTGCCGCGGTGGCATGTGCGCGGCTTGCCGGCCGCGGCTGCGGCGGCCCCTGGCGCGGGCGCCGGGCGGGTGGGACGCAGCAGGAAGCTTGGTGGTGCGATGCAGCGGGGCCGGCTTGCGGGCGGGGCGGTCGAGAGCCGGCGGTGGAGCGCAGCGCGGACACATGCAGCACTGCACAGGGGCGGAGGCGGCCGCCCTCGCCTCGCCAAGCCAGCGTCCGCGACCCCTGCGTGTGCCAGGCGCATTTGCGCCCCCGGCGCACCTCCGCCCCCACCCCTGCGCTCCCGCCCGCACGATGGTGGTCGCATGGGCGCCAGCCTGTGGCGAGCGCGTGGTGCGCCGCCGCATGTATCGGGTGCCTCGCCCCTCCTCTTTCTCTCTTTGCGAGCATCCCCCTCTTCTCTCTGTCCCTTGGTGGCTGCATCACCATTTTGTTCTTTTCCGACGGCTGGGCCCGTTGAGGCGGCCCGACGAGCCCACTACTCACTTCGTGCCACAGCCCGCCGCCAGCAGAGGCGGCGCGGGGCCTCCCATTCCTGGCGTCCAGTTGGTGAACGCCCGGGCGCACGCCCTCTCCCTGTTGCGCGCAGCACAGGCGCGGGGCTCTCTGGTTGGCGAGCGTGGGGCGCGGGCGGTGCGGCGCCGCCTCCTGGTCTCAGCGGGGCTGCAGCCGCCCGAACAGCGCTCGCGGCGCCGCATCCCCCGGTCGCCCTGCGCCCGAGTCTCTCGCGTGTTTGAAACTGACGGCCGGGGGTGGTATGCAGCAGCGCCGGCGACGCAACCATTGACGAACCGCAGATACGTGTATCCGACCGACCCCCCAACCCCCGACCGCAGCGTGCGCCGCCGCCGCCGCCGGCCGCGCCGGCCCCGCACCTAGGAATTGCAGCAGGCGGGGGCGGCGCAGTCGCGGCCGGCGCGCGCACTTTAACACTTGCGCACGCGTTGCAGTTTTGGCCACCAACCTGAGGACCGAGGTGCTTTTTCATTCCTACCCCCTCATTCGTATGCGGGCGGCAAACCCCGTCAGACGTGTAAGCAGATTCAACGAGCGCGTGTAAGCAGGCGGCCAGTGCGGCGGCGCCGCCGGCGCAGCTGCATTGCTGCGGCGCTGGCGGGGGGGCGAGCACGGGGCGGGATGCTTCGGCAGCATGCATGGGGCAGGATGGCTGTCACAAAGGCCAGCTACACGCCGCGGTCTGTCCTGAAGGCAGCTGCCGGCTGCGGAACGGCGCGCGGGGCGGCCTCGCGTCATGTGGGTCGTGGTGCGCGCCGCGCACGCCGGCCAGCGCGGCCGCGGGGCTCCCGGGAATGCCACCCTGCCTGCCGCGCCCTCGAAGCAACCTGTGGTGTGTCGTGAGGCCCGCATGCATGAACAGCTGCGCCTTCTGCATGGACGCGGCGCGTGGTCTGCATGTAGACAGCTGGAGGGCGGCTGTGAGTTGTTGGGCCGGTCCTGTGGGCTGGTGATGTGCACCAGCGCCCGCGCTACGTTTTGAACTTCATGACCGGCGGTATTGGAATTGAATGCAACAGCGACACCCCGAGTCTGCAATGATTCATGGCTCCAAACATGTGGGCATGCCTTGCTGCATCTCGCCATCGTCGGTGGCTCGCCGCAGGTCGGTGCTGGTCGGTCCCGCAGTGGGGTGACCGACTTGTGGTGACTGCAGGCCGGCCGCAGGAGCATCTGCGATCGCCGATCACTACCAGCGTGAGTCTGTTCGAGCACGATTCGTTTCTGCACCTCTCACAGCAGTCCCTTAGGCTACGGTGCGCCCCTCTCCCCCTCGAGAGTATCATCTCACTCAGCATGGGTTGCGGCAGAAAGCCCAAAGAGGAGGCCCCGCTCTACGACGATGGTCCTACCTGTCCGTATGACATCAAGCCGTCGGTGCTGTTTGCGCTCAATGAGGTGAGGAGCCTAGGGCTGGGTAGTTTCCGCAGCGGTCTGAACACCTTGAAATTTCAGCCATGCCAAGCCAATTTCGTGCCATTTTATGCGCAGAACAAGGATATGGCCAAACTGCGGGAGCTCGGCGGTGTCGCCGGCATCGCGAAGGCCATCGGCACGCATCAGCACACCGGGCTCGATCCCACTGCCAAGGCGGGCTCGCCGGCCAGTGTTGATGAGCACGCACGAGTGTTCGGCCCGAACAAATACAAGGAGGTGCCCTCTAAGAACTTCTTCGCGCTATGCTTCGAGAACCTCAAGGACCCGATCATCCTGCTGCTGATCGCCGCGGCCCTGGTGGGTACTGCTTTGGCGCACGCGCGAGCCAGCCGCGCCGCACAGGGGTGAGCCGGCCGGCAGGCAGTGGCTGTGCGCATCTCCTGATGATCGCGTCGGCACGACATCCGTGCAGCATGCCCACCGGGCGCGGAGCCGTCGCAGGAGCAGCGCAGCCCGTAGAGCCTCTGCGACCGCCCCCACGTGGCGGCCTTCCACCCAACCCCACCCCCCGGTTTTCCCGGGGCTGCGCACGCGCCTGCCTTCCCCCAGGTCTCTACCGTGCTGGGCTCGGCTCTGCCCGACCAGCGGAAGGAGGGCGAGTGGATCGAGGGCATTGCCATCTGGGTGGCCGTGCTGATCGTCGTCGCAGTGGGTGAGCGCCTTCAGCCGGGCTAGTGTGAGCGCCGTCAGCTGGGCTAGTGTGTGCGTGTCGACACCGTTGTCTGCGCGGCTGGGACCCTGTTGCAGTCTTTGTCCCCAGAGCACGGCCTGCGGGCTCCGACCCGGGCCGCCCCACGTGTCGCGCGCGCAAGCCGGCAGGCGGGCGGGCGGGCCTGTGGGCCGGCGGGCAGGCATGCCAGCTGGCGTCCGCCTCCTCGTCTTGGCGGCGTCCCACCCCCCC